>NC_036648.1:8554546-8593960 GCF_002806865.2 Cucurbita pepo subsp. pepo | reverse complement strand
AAAAAAAAAAAAGAAAAAAGCTTAAATTCTAAGGACAAAAATGATTAGTTTATAAAAATATATAATAATGTTGCAACAAATAAGTAATAAATACATTAAAATTTAGAAAATAAAAGATAAAAGACAAATTCAATAAATAAATAAACAAAAAAAAAAAAAAAAAAAAAAAACTAAAATTTAGAAAATTATCAATATATTTAAATTTAATAAATTAATTTACATTTTAGTCTCTAAAATGGAATTAAATGTCTGTTTGGTCGAGAATGATATATTTAAAAGTCACAAATTTATTAAATATAAAATTTAAATTTATATCAATTAATTTTTAATATTTTAAATTAAGAACATATAAAACACAACTTTAAAAATTTAGATATTTAAGGGAAACAAAATAAAAAGGATATATTAAACATTTCAGTTAATTTAGCAAATTTATTATTTTCTTTTTAAAATGTTGTATATCCTTGAATAAACTTAGTAGTAATAAAATATTGTTAAGAATTGCAAACATAAAGCTTTCATAGCTCAGTTGGTTAGAGCACCCGTTTAGTAAGCGGGAGGTCTTGAGTTCGACTCTCAATGAAAGCAATTTTTGAAATTATTATTTCCTCTTTCTCCCGCAACTGTAAAATCCAATTAATTTCCATCAATAAATATAACAATTTTGAATTATATAACTTTGCAATTTAATATCTAAAATATTATATTATTTATTCATTTTAATTAATTATTGTTTTGTAATATTAAACATTTAATTTGAAGAAGGAATAAAAACATAATAATTATTAAAGCACTTAACTAAAATATAATTAAACTTTGAATTATACTCTCCATAAATTCCTGAGAATAGTTTTGAATTTTATGTTAGTGACAAACACGTCTCCATCACCCGCCCAACTTTCGTGGAGGAGAGACTATTTAATGAACTTATAGATAATTGAAATGATAATTGATGTTTTATCTACTGAGTTACATTCAGAATTTGTAAATAACAGGACCCTCAAAATAAGAGAATAACAGGACCCTCAAAATAAGAGAATTGGGTTGGGTATCGATTTAAGCAAAAAAGAGAAGTCAAAATAAGAACGTTATCGAATGAGCTTCGAACCTTGTTTAAGGTTTATCTTAGGTGAAAATTTAACTTATTTGAATAATAATTGATATGTACTTCTTTTGAGATCAGAGATTCAAATCTCCATGATTTTCTTCTATTCTCGTCGAATTCTGAGATTCTGAAGTTCGATTTACGAGACATTTGTTGAAAAATTGTTGGCGGTTAATAGAAATGTTTGTGAAGTATGAGGGTGTTTAGACGGAAATTTATGCCTGTAAGGTGTTTGATAAAAAGCCTGTAACCAAGAGGAGGTTAATAAAGTGATGGAAATAGCCAAAGCTGCTCAGGAATCATGGGCAAAGACTCCATTGTGGAGGAGAGCTGAGGTTCTTCACAAAGCTGCTGCGATTTTGACAGAACACAAAGCCCCCATTGCTGAGTGCTTGGTGAAGGACATTGCAAAGCCGGCCAAAGATGCAGTGACCGAGGTACTGTTGTTGTTTTTGTTGGATTGTAGCTTTCTCCATGAAAAATATGAAGTGGTAATGGTTTGAATACGTTTGAATGGTGTGAAGGTTGTGAGGTCTGGAGATCTTGTTTCATATTGTGCTGAAGAAGGTGTTAGGATCTTGGGAGAGGGGAAGTTCTTGGTTGCTGATAGTTTTCCTGGAAATGAAAGGACCAAATATTGCCTTACTTCCAAGGTACATGTTCTCCTCTTCTTCTCTGCTATGTCTAGGACAAGACTACTTTTAGATGATAACGCACATTCTGTCTCAACCGTTCATCTTTCGACTTTGTATGGCTAACGTTTTACTGAAACATACCCTGAACTTTACCTTTGATCTTTCATAAATGTTTTAAAAGATCTTTAGAATAGAAACTTGTTAGAACGTTGGATGAAAATTGAGTAATGGAACGGTGTGATGGTGACATGAATTGTAACTTGTGACATGGAATGATGTGATGGTAACTTGAATCGGAACATAAAAAGGGATCTTATCAAATTGTTCTAACCTAGGATAATAAGCCTTACTTCACTATCGAGAAACGAAAGAAGACTTTCATCTCCAAGTTTAACTTAGACATAGCTTGCTTCTTTTTGGGTGTGAAGCAGTGTCAAACCAAAATACCAAACAAGTATTAGCTCTCCCTGAAAAGGAGGTGATCCAACCACACCTTCCAGTATGGCTACCTTGTTATGACTTCACTCCAGTCACTAGCCTTGCCTTCGGCTTTCCCTCCTTGTGGTTAAGGTAACGACTTCGGGCATGACTAGCTCTCATAGTGTGACGGGCGGTGTGTACAAGGCCCGGGAACGAATTCACAGCCGAATGGCTGACCAACAATTACTAGCGATTCTGGCTTCATGTAGGCGAGTTGCAGCCTACCATCCGAACTGAAAACGAGTTTTTGGAGTGGTAACCTGAAAGAGAAATTGGGACCTAACAACATTTGAAGTCTCAATTTCCACCCAACATTTTACTAGATTTATCCAATATTTTATTCTCCTTCCCAACCGAGGTAGATCTCACAAATGGGTGATCTCACAAATAGGTGTCAAGTAAGTTGCTCAATACTTATTTTGTTTTGATGACAGTGGCCAAAGGTGTACTGCTGTCAAGGTTGTTTTGGCAATGGAGTCCATCGCAGATGCTTTGGTGGAGAAAGTAAAGGCCCGTGTGGCTAAATTAAGTGTTGGTGCACCTAAAGACGACTCAGACATTACTCCAGTCGTGACCAGGTCGTTGGCGAATTTCATTGAAGGGTTGGTAATGGATGCAAAGGATAAGGGAGCAACATTGTGCCCATTAGACAAACACGACTCTCCACAATGGTATGATATTTTCCACTTTGAGCATAAGCTCTCGTAGCTTTGCTTTGGACTTTCTCAAAAGGCCGCATACCAATAGATAGTATTCCTTTATTATAAACCCATGATCATTCCCTAAATTAGTCGATATGGGAGTTTCATCCAACCGTGCCAAGAGTACAGAAGAGAAGAGAAGGCAACCTGATATGGCCATTGTTGATATGAGGATCGCATGGGAGGAACCTTTTGGACCAGTTTTTCCAGTCATTAGGATCAGTTATATTGAAGAAGGGATCCACCATTGTAATGCTAGCAACTTTGGACTTCAGGTACGGATATTTCTCCCTCTCATCCTTCCTACTAGAAACAAGTTGAGATTAGAACAGTTTTGAGAATGATATTCTGTTTATAGAACAAAAATTATGTCAAAACAGGGATTTGTCTTCACAAAGGACCTCAACAAGCGATATTGATAAGCGATACAATGGAAACCGGGACAGTTCAAATCAACTCTACCCTTGCTCGAGGACCCGATCATTTCTCGTTCCAGGTACAATAAATATCTACATTTCCACCTTTTTTTTCAAAACGATTATTGATAAGGAAACCCTAAGTAGTTGAATCTAAAAACTCTCGTAAGTGCCTAGATATGTAAACCCTTAGTTCATAAATGCAAAAAAAAAACCCTAAACCAATTTGATTTCGTTCCAAATGATTTCAACTCCTGGGAATTTGATCTAACAACCTTATCGAAGAATAAGACCTTTAGATCTAGATATGTCTAAAAACCTCAAAATGATAAGGAAGCAAAGGGAAATTAAGATTCGGATTACCTTGTTGATCAAATATCTCAAGGCAAAAACACTTGTTTGAGATTCGAATCACTTCACAAGAAAGATCGATCATGTAAAGCTTGAATGATTCTAAACATGCAACCTGAACTACATAGACTTGCAAAGAAACTTAGCTCTTTGACTAAATGAAAGCATAAATGTTCTTTTTACTACATTTTCTCGATCCACTTTACAAGGACAACATACATGACTTTATATAACCTCAAAATGAGAACTCTTAACATTCCATGAGATATTTCAAGAGTCGTAACTTTTATACTTTATGACCATAATTAGTCACTGTGTATGTGTAAATGTGATGAAATACCATAACTCTGAATCATCCTCCACAAAAAAACTTGTAACCATCTAAGAATAAACTAAACTCAATTACGATTGAGATGTCTTAGTTCATATCAGTTATCGTGTTCATGGATCTAGGCGCGTGGAATTGGTTCTCAAGGAGTCACCAACAGCATAAACATGATGACCAAAGTGAAGACCACAGTTATCAACTCGCCAACACCTTCCTACACCATGGGTTAGTCTCTTATTTTTAAGTCAACGAACAACGCGTGGAAGTGGAAATTTGAGCCTCTAACCTTTATTGTCTTTTATATAACGAGTTGGTCGGTGATTGATATAACAACGTTTTGATTTTGAGTTATTGCATTTAATCTTTAATGATATAAAGACGACAAAGCTGATAATGAGGCGAGTTACGATTAGATATGTCCATTTAACCTACCCTCCGGTGAGAAGTTTCCATTTAAACGGAAATGAAGGAGAGAGGGGGAAGATTTTTCTTTTTTTAGCAAAACGGGGCCAAGATGGGCATTATATTCTCCAATCTCAGTCCTACCTCACTTTTATGTTGAAGACTATGTTGGATTTATTAGAACGTATATTTTTTAAATAAAAATTATATTAAAAACGAAAAATTACCCATTAAAAATACTAATTAATTTGAAAAATATATTAAAAAATGGATAATCTATGGAGTCCCGTAGACGTTGAGAGAAAGTATAACAGTTATGAATATTTTTATTAATTTAGCTTTTTTTTCAAATAAATAAAATTTTAGAAAATCACTCTCATAAATTAATTATAAATATTATTAAAAAAATAATGTCACACTTTCTATCATTCCCTTAATCTAAACTTTGTAAACCCTTAGTTATACACCATGTGATATGATATTAAATGTCACATGTGACATAAATCTTATTTGTTACTAAGAAAAAATAAATATCCCCAATATATATATATATAATAAAGTGGCAACCATAGCCACCTAGCTTGTTTTGGAAATCCCAAAATATTTAATTAATAAAAGTAATGATCATATGATAGACAAATATTTATTTTATTCTTATTTTAAATTTGATTTATTCCTCATAGCTGTTATAGTTCACATATAAATCTTTAACCCAATTCTATATGAACTTGATATAATATTTAATGACCATTAAAAAAAACCAAGAGCGTATAAATAATGACAAAATAATAATATTAAATAATGTTTTATTCATCTGTATCCATCCATCTACGAGATACGTTGTATAATGATAATTTAGTTGCATAAGAATATCAGTATATTTAAACATATTAAATTACGTACTAGAACTAGAATTGGTGTCCCCTACACCGATTCAAAATCTCCATCCCAATTCTGACTCGAGAGGGTGATCCCCGAGATAAACGAACTAAACAAAAAAGGGCGCGGGAGCCCGCTCAAATTTTTTAGAGGTAAATGTTATTGATTTGCTATATGGTTGACTCATATTAAGTTGTAATGGTCCATATCTCAAATTTGGACTCCGAATTTAAATTTCAGTCCGATGTCCGATAACTCTAACATTTCTTGCATCACTGCTACATATAGGTTTTTTTTAAGCATATTTTGTCATCGTTCCTACTAATATTTTTTAAAATTTAAAAATTAAATAGACAGAAAATTTATAATCTAATTTTAGAAAAGTATTAAGAGTTTTTATATAATTAATAAATGGTAAAAATGGAAATAATTTAACGGTAATATTTTGTTTTTGAGTCAAAATGGTTGTTATAATTCAAAAAAGAATTTTCTTTTTTAATTAAAATTTATTTGTTGTTTGAAAAATTGACGCTCCTGATAATTAGTTAAACTAACTGTATTGCCGCGATTGGTGTTAAAATTAGTGGGAAAATAAATTAAAATAAAATGAAAATTAAGCTTGTGGCGGCTATTTTTTGAGGCCTACTTGGATATGTCTTTTCAAACTCCACTCGCTTCTTTAGATTATTTTCTCTCACGCGCTCAAAATCCTATTATTATTACAAATTTTGTCAATTTTTTGGACAAATATTGCTATATTAATGTCCAATGTCTTCAAATTTTGTACATTTTCTAGCCTATATTAATCATTATTCAATAAGTTAAATTAATTTTTTATATCTTTAAAACTGTGAACTAAATGGAGTTGAGAACGTAAATTACATTCGTCATTCCGTTCCCAATCTTGCATTTTCCCTATTAGCTAAACGAAACTGAAAACGAAAATAAAATAGGAACTTTTTCTGTCTCTGTCTCGAGATTATCTCTATACATATACAGACAGACATATTAAAAATTGTTATATCATTAAATTATTCGATAAAATAAAATAGAGAATTTGGAAGTACCTAGAGGAGAATTATATAAATTAATTGAGGATGTTTTGATAAATTTATCTAAAATCAATTTAATTAGTTTAATAAAAATGTAAAATTTGTAATATATATATATAATAAAAGAAAGTGAGCATCACGCGCTTCTTTGTTACTTGAAAATGACCAAATTGTCTTTATCTTCCACTATAAAATCTCAGTAATCCCACCTTCCATGGCTCCCTCACTCCTCTGTTTATTTCTCGCCGGACTGATATGAGACTCACCAACTCCCTCCCCGACCTCCATAGCCACCGCCGTAACCAACCACCGGAGACCGACGACTCTCAACTCCACCACCACCTTCAGACTTCCGTCTTCCATCCACCTTCCTTCTCCTCTGATGATTTCCTCGACCAAATCCTCTCCACCGCTCCCTCTCCCTGGGAACTCCCCATCGGACTTCCAAATCCCCACTCCAACCTCCCTCCTCAGCCACCGCCGCCATCTAATCCTGACAATGTCGCGTTTCAGATCGGCGACGCAACTCCAGCGGGCAAAATGGCCATGGCCTTGCTTCAACAGCAGTTACTCATGTCGAGAGGAATCGCCACCGTCTCCGATGATTCCAGTCTCCTTCCAATGCTTAGTAACGACGTCGTTGATGTCGAAGGCTCTTCGTCCTTCAAATGCCCTAATCCGGTACTCAAAATCAAACTCTCAAATCCAATCGCTAATCGTTCAATTCGTAAATTAGGTTTCGATTTGGTACCATTTCGATCTTATTCCTGTAAATTAATTTCATAAATCCTTCAGATTAACCACGGCTCTATCATTCCCTCAATCTTCAACGAATTCACCGGGTTTCTGAACGCCTCTGGTTCCAGCCAGAACCAGAATCAATTTCAGGCAGTAAGTAGAGTTCGATTCAATCGTACACTTCAAAAAATAACCTCACCATTATTTTAAAGCTTCATTTCACCAATCTGCAGGGAAATTCAAATTCACAGAAACAGAACTTCATAGCTCCGGTATCAATCAATCCTCCACCTCCGTCTGTCCCTGGCTCCGGCGGTGGTTCTGCAACATCAGCTCAGCCCCGGCAGAGAGTCAGAGCTCGGAGAGGACAAGCCACAGATCCTCACAGTATAGCGGAAAGAGTAATTAACTTCCTCCGTTTATTTTCATTTTCATTTTTGGAATTTTCATTTTCTTACTTTGTAATTGTTAACAGTTACGAAGAGAACGAATTGCAGAGAGAATGAAAGGTCTGCAAGAACTGGTTCCCAACGCGAACAAGGTCAGTTTCGTCTTTTCCATTTCTCTAGGGTCTTTTTCGTAATTTCGCTTACACGTGTCGACAGCAGGTTCCCTTTTAATTTATTCGACGGCTCTGGTTCTGCCACGTCAAATTATCATAATCTCTATCTGTATATTTTGTATTTCTCGGCCGGAGACCGTACTCTTAGTTTGCGGGATTTGCAGCCCCAAATAAAGTATCATAAGGAATCCAAAATTTAAAATAAGCTTAAATTATATATATAATTTATTTATAAGATAAGAAAAAGAATTAAGAATATTATTTTAAGATGTGTGGTTGATTTAGCTTATTTGAATGAACAAAGTCTCCAAATTATTGTTGAATACATTCTTTTAATAAAATATGTCAACATGTGTAAAGTACAGAAAGATTTTAAATAGTATACAAGCTTCTAATACCATTTTCTTTAATGGGTTGGGTATGTTTTCTCGAGATTCAAACTCTTTTAGTATAATACAAATAATATGCTCGTTGAACTATGTTCAAGTCGATTTCATGTCACTTGAGATTCCAATCTAATTTGAGACTCAATCTTAGTATAATACAAATGAAAAAGTTTATGATTTGATCTTTCTATTCTTTGGTTGTTGGATTTTTTGTATTGTTTTCGTTGGGTTCAACACAACATATAGCGATGTAGATTTGAACCCTGATCCACTAATCGATGTTATATTTGCTAACTAGTCGTTTGGGAAATGTTTGGTCTGATTTTGTGCTCGTAGTTTATTTGATCTCTCATTCTATAGTTGTTGAGTATTTTGTATTGTTTTCGCTGAGTTAAACACAACATATAGCGGTGGAGATTTAAATTCTGATCCAGTGATGGATGTTGTATTAGTTAACTAGTCGTTTGAAAAATGTTTGGTGTGATTTTGATTATATTTAGTTGAAGTTATATTATTTGGAAGGTATTGGTAGGAATAATAATAATAATAATGATGATGATGGAAATGATAGAATAAGTGGGATGATTGTAAAGAGGTTGGGTTTTTGGAATGACAGACAGACAAGGCTTCAATGCTGGATGAGATCATAGACTACGTAAAGTTCCTTCAGCTTCAAGTCAAAGTAATCTTTCTTTATCTTTTATCTTTCTGTGCCTTGTTTCTCTCACAACTGTTACAGACATTCAAGATAACTTAAACAAATTTGTATTGCTTTTCTTTGTTGGCTCTTTGCTTGCAGGTTCTGAGCGTCAGCAGATTGGGCGGTGCCACCGCCGCCATGCCTTCCCTTCTACCCGATTCTTCCACTCAGGTATCACCCCCATCACTTCTGACAATGTTGGAATTTTATATTTGATGGGATAATTCTATCCGCTCTAAATCGACTTAAACTTATAATTTAATTGAGTTTAGTGTTTATAGATTTTAAAGTTCTTTTTGTTAGACGAACACGATTCTCCCTCCACAATGATATGATATTGTCCATAAGCTCTAAGCTCTCGTGGTTTATTAATTTTGCTTTGGGCTTTCCCCAAAAGGCCTCATACCAATGAAGTATAAACCTATGATCATTCCCTAAATTAGCAGATGTGAGACACTTCCATCATCCAAACACTTTTTAGATGTCGATGGTATTTAATTTTCGAATCTTGGAACGAATTCCAGGTCGTTGAATTTTGTGTTGAGCTTGAAAGTTTGTAGATTTGTGAATTTCTTTTTGGTTCGGCATGAATTTTGTGGTAGAATGTGAGTGGTCGGGTAGTAGGTTTGAATCCTAAAGGATAGGAATGAGGGCCCATTGAAAACTACTCTAGAGGAAGAAATTAAAGTCTCCATACACGCATAATCATGGAAAAGGACGTTTGGAATAATCCTTAATTCATGATTTGTCATGTCTTAAAAAGTCAACCTATCGAGCTTGATGAGCTTTGATATTCTATTAGATAAATATAAATTATGTACCTTATAATAATGGTAAGATCTCTTCTTATTTTTGATGTGGGATCTTCTTTTAGGGTGGCACTGATTGCAACTTGTCCAACGAAACCGGTGGGGCTGTTGGACAGACCTCTACCGGAGGTCCGACGAGTAACGACACGATGGCGATAACGGAGAACCAGGTGGTGAAGTTAATGGAGGAGGACATGGGCTCCGCCATGCAGTACTTACAAGGCAAAGGCCTCTGCCTCATGCCCATCTCTCTCGCCACCGCTATCTCTGCTGCCACGTGTCACAGCCGCCCCATCACGACATCGAAGGGCGGAGGAGATGCCCCCACTTCTCCCAGCCTCTCGGCGTTGACCAGTCAGTCAACCGTCTTGGGTAACGGCACCGTCGACAGAGCGGTCAGAGACTCTGCCTCCGTTTCGCGGCCGTGAGTTGACGAGATTATGTAAACGGAGAATCGAACGTTGACTTGGTAAGCCAATGCCGACTAAAGTCTATGGAAATATGGCTCCTCTTTAGTGACTCAATACGGCGCCGTATTTGCCTAGCCTTTAGTAGGGAAGAAATTGTATATTCCCTTTTTTTTTTCTTTATTAAAAATTAAGTGTTTTTTTTTTGTTTTTTTTTGGTGATGAAATTAAATAAAATATTGAGTAATAATGGGCTTAATAAAAAAATGATTATGATTAATCTTAATATGATTGCTTTTGCGTAGGCCATATGGACCCCTTATATGAAGATTAAAGAACATAATTTGATTAATTAAGTGTTGGTTGGTGTTTGTTTGTTGATTTAAGAAGTAGATTAGGACTTAAGTCAACCCCTAATTATTCTAATTAATTTGTTTTATTTAAATAAACATGCTGACGTGTCAAATTGTTAACTTTAATTATGGAAGCTTAAACCAATTTGATTCCATTTTTATGATTCAACTTTGACCTAAGTTATTTTAATTGTTTTGTTTTTCTTTAAAATCAAATATTCAACTCAACCCTGTCTCGAGTTGGAGTCAAATAAACGAACATTAAACTAGTTTAGAGAATGATCATGGGTTTATAAACAAAAAATACTCTCCATTTGTATGAGGTTTTTCGGGGAAGCCCAAAGCAAAACTATGAGAACTTATGCTCAAAGTGAACAATATTATACCATTGTGGAGAGTCGTGTTCATCTGACACAACCTAACGATAGAAATTGAACAGCAACATATCTATATTTTATTTGAAATATTAAAAGAATATTGAAAATTAATAAATAATGTTCCTTTTAACCCAACCCGAAAATAGATAGTTGGGCTCGAGTCCTACTCAGATCATTTAGATCACCAGTTTACGTCCGAAATTTTTTTCAACTCAACCCGTGTACATCCTTAAGAAAAAAAATGAGGCGTTGAAACGTTAGGGACTATTATTATTTGTAGCCCTACATGATATTCTAAGTGGGCCTGCTTGGGCTGAAAATAATGGGCCGGACCATCTGGTTTTCAGTTCGACTCCCCAACCAGCCCAACCAATTTCTTGGGCCTGTTATATTGGTGGATCGTACTTTCCACGCTTGGATTAGAGTATAATTAAATGAATAAATAATGTATTTACTTTACAAGTATTTTTAAGGTTCAATTATTCAAAAATAATTTTGAGAAAAATAATAATAATAACAAGACTAAATTAGAGAGTGAAAAATTAAAATCTTCTCTAGGGTTCATTAACACGGTAGATTAAGTATCTGTACTCGTTAGTAAATAGTTCAATTTATATCCTTGCAACGATTGAACTAAAGAAAGAGAGAGAGATTAAAGAGCGTCCGTTTTTGGATATTTGACGTCAGTTAAGTAAATATTACGATATAGACAATAACGTCTTGTCTAAATTTCTTTCGAATTAATAAAGTATACATGAGTAGGAAATCATTAGCAACAGTTAGACTAGCTACGTCAGTTTTTAGGTTAAAATTTGTCCACGTGTGTTTTAATTGGGCATTCAGAATATGGGAGAAATAATACTCAACCAACCACATCATCCAACTCTATATGGTCTCAATTCATCTTGAATTTGTGAATTAATCAAATGTGACGGAGGATACCTATTTCCATAGTGGGACTTACTATTCGGTGCCTCTTTTAGAATTTTTCAATAAATTTCAATATCTATGAACCCGACAATCTGAACCGAACCGTTCCAACTCAAATTATAAGAGTTGGGTTGGGTTGGGTTGAGTTAACATTTCAAGTTGGGTTGCCGTTAACCCGAACTAAAAATAAAGGGTTGGGTTATAACCCGACTTTTTTTTGTTAGTCTAAAAAAATTTCTCAACCAACCCAACCGGACTCGTATACACCCCCTATTGTTTGTAATAGAATATCTAATGAAATATCAAAATAAATCAATATTCTCGATCCATATTCCTATTCCGACTATTAATTGATTAACTTATTATTATGGGTATTATTATAGTAAATAAGATAATGTCAGGATTTATCAAAAGTCAAACAATCAACGTACATTTAATTATTTAATATCCAAAAAATAATCTAATGCTAGGATTTTTTTTTTTTTTTTTTTTTTTTCTTCAAATTTGAAACATTTTATATATAGTATATGACCGAACATGTTCGTGCTAATTTTGAAACAATTGGATTGTGGATGACCGAACAAAACAATTGGATTGGATTGTGCTGATTTTGACCGAACATGTTCGTGCTGTATATGACCGAACAAAACAAAGATACAATTATGGATCTTTTTTCAATCTAACTCGACTCAACTTTTGTTAAGAAGAATCATGTCAGCAGTCACCGACTCTCAAAACGATTGGATTAAACACAAACACAACAACATTTCTTCCTAAAAAAATTATTGTTGTTCGGTAAGAATCGATGTCTTTTGCCTCAAAATTTTGGGGTTTCATCAAAATTTGATGGGTAAGAATATCATCATTTAGCTTAGACGCAATATGTCGCCGCCACCGCAACACAACCACTTGCTTTTGTCACCGCCACAACATAGTCAGCTAGTGTTTGTCTCACCGTTGCAGCTCAATTATTAAGAATTGGGAATGACTGAATCAAAGAAAACACAACTTGGTCAATTGGATACTGGTTCAATTCGATTTTGTCCCACTGGTTCAATTATTGGCCAAAATCGAGTGCTTCGATTCGATTTTGGGTTGACTTCGGATCCAATTTAACCTAAAATGAGCTTTTTTTAGATCATGAGGGAAAAAAAAAGCTAGCAACCCACTAAGAATTGTTAGTGGTACAAGTTGTTGAAACAAAAAGAAAGAGGAATTTTCTTTTCATATTTTTGGGTTTGTGGTGTTTGTTCATAGCCCTAATTAGTGCAATGTTTGGAGATTTCAAAATCTTTGCTTTGCTTTTTACAAATGTGGAAGACTACTCAATATGCACAAAATCAAATTCCTCTCAAACAACGAAAAGAAGTCAATGTAGAGTGATCGAGACATTATTCCAATATCAATATCTTACGTTCTAGATATACGAGTCTATAGATATCCAATCTCTCATGCATGACTTCTAGGGCTTCAATGAAGTTGGTAGCTTCAGAACCGTTAAATTATAAGTTTGATCTACCGTTTCTGTTGAACCTTCTAACACATAGGACCATGTGATTGTTGGTAATGATAGGTGATAGAGGTTATAGAGTCCATGTCTCAGCCATATAAGATTGTGTTTTTCTCGTGACGGAATAGAAAAACAGGAACAGACCCAACCGAGCTATCTTTGACTAGAGTGAATAGAAGGTATTCACTAGTTGATGCAACTATGCCACCTCTCCAAATTTTTATGGTCAGTACTCGATGCATTGAATTTCTAACAAATGCTTTATATTGATGCAAGATTTGATCATTCACACCACTAATAAAAAAATTTATAAGAGTGTCCATTCATCAGCCTTTTTTTCATCAGAGATGAGGTCAGATGAGTTGAATTTGGTAAACAAAATTATTGAAATAGGCTCGGATGAACTATGTGAAATGATATTAAGAGTGAAATCGTTATATGAGCTCAGTGAAACCAGTCGTACCTATGAATGAGAGCCTAAGTTGTGTATACTAAAGTTGAAGTGCTATGAGGCTTAGAACCCTAAGCTCGTACGACAGGTACCCTAACTAGGGTTTCTAACTCGTAAAAGTTTACGTATTCATGAAATATAACAAGCTCGAGGTTTTGGATAAACGAACTTACATACCGAACATTGACTCAACTCGTTAGGTTACGAAACAATAGGTTTAATGCATATTTAAGAACTTTGTTGCCATTGGCATGGTGAGTGTCCCTTGTTTAACGCAGTCACATCCCCCTCTTGTCCAATGTGCAGAATCCAAACCAAAATTGAGCCACAAAAGTTGACAAAATGTCCCTACCACCACCATTATTGAATCAATCTGATTGCTCCAAATCAAACTAACCCTAAGCCCATTATGGCTTCTCCACACAAATTATGAAAACAATGCTTCAAAGATTGAACATTAACCCAATCTCCATCTCCCTTGTTCTTCATCTTTCATGTCTTTTCTCCCTTCAATCCCTATTAGTCAACTCTCTCTTTCATCAATCTTTTTTCTTGATCTCACTTGGCTTTAGGGTTTTTTGTTTCATTGGTTTTCGATACGATCCAAAACCCAATACAAAAAGATTGAACTTTTTGTCAACGGTGAGAGGGACTGTAACAGCCCAAATCCACCGTTAGCAAATATTATCTCTCTGGGTTTTCCTTTTCAGAGAGGTTTTCACACCCTTATAAAGAATGTTTCGTTCTCCTCCCCAATCAATGTAGGATCTCACAGGAACAAGACATTCGTTATAAGCATGTGGAAACCTCTCCCTACCTATGTTTTTAAAACACGTCTGCTAGGGAGAGGTTTTCACACCCTTATAAAGAATGTTTCGTTCTCCTCCCTAATCATTGTGGGATCTCACATGAACAAAACGTTCGTTATAACCATGTGGAAACCTCTCCCTACATATGAGTAAACCCAAAAGAGAAAACCCAAAGAGGACAATTTCAGTTAGTGGTGGACTTTGGCTGTTACATGAACGGATAAACTTGCTTTTCTATGTACTATCCATCACCTCCGCATAATTATTAGAAGAAGTCAGAGGTCAGAATCAGGCAATCGATAAATCGTTGGGAGACGTAAAAGAGAGATTACATAATTTATTACATAATGAATGAGTAGTGAATAGTGGTGGTTGTCCATGTCTTTATATATAGCTTTGTTATGAAAAGAAATCAAGATTGAGAGAGAGAGAGAGAGAGAGAGAAGAAGAAGAAGAAGAAGAAGAAAACCCTAATGAATCTTTGTGTGTTTGTATGATGAAAAGAAGTTGTTGGGGTTTGGGAAGAGCTGACAGAAGAGAGTGAGCACACACTGCAAGCAATTGTATGAGAAAAGTTCATACCTTTACCAGTTTGTGCTCATTTCTCTTTCTGTCAGGCCCCTCTTTCTTCACTCCCTCTTCCCCTTCTCTTTACTTCATTCAATAACCTTCTTCTTTTTCTTTTTCTAAGGACCCGAACCCAAACATCGAGCATCGAGGAGCGAAACATGGAAGAAGGGAGTTCGAGCAATGTATATGACGATGACGACGAGCAACAATGCATCACGAGAATGAAAGTAAGCGATGATGTTGTTTGTGAATAAAACATCTTCTATGTTGCATCATGATATTAAGTCTCATGCATATGTATGCTCGTAAAGTCATGAAATATTGAAACATTTTCACTTTTACATTCTATATGGTTTACGTCAGCTGGAGAGAGAAACGAAACATTTTTTACAAGGGTGTGGAGATTTCTTCCTAGCAGACGTGTTTTAAAGTTGTGAGGCTGATGGTGATATCTGTTAGCGGTGGGCTTGGGCGGTTGCAATTTGACTTTTTCGTTCTATATGATTTACGTGAGATTTCACATTGGTTGGAGATGGGAACGAAGCAATCTTTATAAGAGTGTGTAAATTTCTCCCTAGTAGACGCGTTTTAAAGCTGTGAGGCTGATGGCGATACGTAGTGAGCTGAAGCGGACAATTTTTGCTAGCAAACTCGAATAACTACTTGAAAAGTGAAGCATGTCTACAAACTTGGAGAACATAAAGGTGTTGTGCGGATAATCGATGTGTATAAAAGTGATACATACTTGTGTTCTAACTCAGCAGTGTATCACTAACGGGATATTTTTAAACTTGCATTTTAGAGTTTATGTTTTACAATGACTTTCCGAAGATCCCAAATAAAAATTTTAATTGTTCTAAAGATAATGTTTTGTCTCATACTTTTTCTCGCGAGTTTTCAATTACTTTTAGCATGCATGTAATAACGTCTTAGTTAGTCTAAGTTCAAAAAGTCGGATCGTTATGACTAACCCGAAACCCGAAACCCGAACCGAATAACTTTAACCTAAGTTTCTTACCATTTGGGCTTTTAAACTTTTGGGCCTTGGATATGGGCCTTGACCCAGTCAAAGATCCTTGAATAAAAGGGCCTCTTTTTATTACAATTTGCAATTATGGGCCAAAATTTCTAAAGATAAAAAGTATATTAAAAAAAATAAATTAGGTTTTGCACAATATTGGTAAATAGAATGGTAAAAAAATATAGTGAGTGAATTTCCATAAAGACCCTTCACATTTTTTCTTCTTTGAATACACACCGAGCGTCGACGGATGACGAGGATGTCAACAAACAACGATTGTTGGTTACGACAGTTATAAACAATGGTAAACCTCCGAATAGCGAGACCAAACCCCGTTGCCTCAGGACAGGAAAGAAGAAAGGAGATCTGCTCATAGTGACCATCGAACCTTGGGCCCGAAGTATAAGTCAGTATGTGTCCCGTGAGAGAGGAAGCTTCCGGACCACCTTTTCCAGCCAGATAGCGAGCGATCACTCAACAATTCACACTAAGAGAGGCCGCCAAGGCGAAGTTCTTTCATTCCTTTACCGAGCTACGGATCCAAGAGCGCCCGACTCAAAAGATTAGGCTATTTCAAATTTGTGGGTATATTTTAACGACAAAGAACAATTGTATTTGTGGATTTACTTCAGTTCTGAGCGTTTTACCGAAGCATATATTTTCAAATTTCTTTATTTTGACGATTTAACATTTTATAAACTCGACATTTTTTTTACCTTCATCGTAATATGATCATATTACCTACTTGTCTTGATAACCCTAAACCCTAAAATTAAGCGTGTTTTGCTTATAACAATTTTATGTTAGGAGATCTCGTACTCATTTTTCTAGGATGAATGAAAAGGAAGCGGAGCTGTTATTGGCTTAAAATCACTTCTCACGAGACTAAAGTAAATTGAGTATAATTCAACCAGTTAAAACATGATTTTCGACTCAGAGGTCAAACGTTTCAACAAAATGATGACGTGGGAATCTCGGGCATTTTCATCAATCTCATCATGCCCGTGTTCATTTCAATATTAATTTTTTAATTTAAAAAATGGTGAAATAATTGAAGACTTTAGAGAATGACTGATTTGAATAATTGAAAATTAATTTAAGAGATAACATTATTTTATTAGGAATGGAATAAGGTTCGTTCTTTTTGTACATCAAATCATTTTTAATTTGTCTATTTCATTACCTAATTACAATTATTTAAAGTTTCTTTTTAGTTTTTAAATTCATTATTTTTGCTTTTTCAGCTTTTGAATAATCTCGTTTTTTTTGTTTTGTTTTGTTAAGATATCGATATGACATGAATTTATTAATTTTATATATCATAGTGTTCGTGCATTGTGTTAGGCTCGGTTTAACAACTTTTAAACTTAATTCAGTCGTTCCATAATAAATTTTATCGGTTTAAACCGTTCTTGCTTAATCCAATCCAACCATAAATTTGTTAGTTGAGTTGGTTTGGGTTTTTATTAAATTTTTTAGTTTTAATAAAAAAAAAAAACAACTCTTTATTTATTTTAAATAATTTAATATTTACAACTCAGTCTAATTATATTTGTTTTAAATTAACAATAAATTCAAGTTATTTCCGTTTAACCCAATGGAAGAACCAATCCAACTCATAAAATATTTATTTATTTGAACTCAACCCGACTCAAACCGTACGAGTTGAATTGGGTTGATAGAATTTTTTGGGTCAATGAATTTTTTTGAATATTCTCACTCGACCTTATTTTATTTATGCACACATTTTTTAAAAACTTATAAACACTATTTTGATTTAGAATCTACGGTAAATCTTTTTTGCTTCAAGTTTATCTTGTTGGATGATGGAAGTCCCACATGGGATTATAAGTGAGGAATTTGGTACGAGGCCTTTTGGAGAAGCCCAAAGCAGAACCATGAGAGCTTATGATGCTTAGNATTTTTTAAAAACTTATAAACACTATTTTGATTTAGAATCTACTGTAAATCTTTTTTTGCTTCAAGTTTATCTTGTTGGACGATGAAAGTCCCACATGGTTTTATAAGTGAGGAATAATGTTTGCTTTAAATTGGAAAAACGCTTTGAAAGTAACAAAAGGAGTGGGAATAAGTGCAAAAGGGAAGGCTTGAGGACATAAAGGTGTTTGATTATTGTCCCAAAAGAGGACAATAATTGTACATAGCAATTCTATGTGCAAATCATACAAACAACCCTATGCCCATCTTTTCATCCTTTTTCAATAATTGGTTCGGCGAGGTTCGAGTAACGAAAGGATACATGAATGAACTAATAAGATATATGAACGAGAGTAATCATAAAGATATAATGGTTAAGTGTGTTTGACGTAGAACGATTCTTTATTTAGGAACTTCATTGTAAAAGGATCGGTGTTGATCTGTGAATAATCAATTTAAGACAAGTAGTTAACATGGTCATGCCGAAAAGGATGGTGGAAGGGAACGTTGAGGCCATCAGGTGCCTTAGAAGCAATTAAAGACAAATAGGGAGCATGACTTGTCACAGTGAATGTCTGTAACAGTCCAAACTTAAAGTAGATATTGTCTTATTTGAGCTTTCTACATTTTTATAAGGAGTGCTTCGTTCCCCTCTCCAACTGATATGAGATCTCAAAATGTTGGAGCTATCAAGGGTTGAATTCGTATCTAAATCTTGGGCACGAGACGTTACATTTTTAAATATTAAATATTAATTGGGTTTATTTTGTTGAATGAAGTGGATGAAATTGCAAATTAAATTACTACATGCCAAGGTAAAACTTTGTTAACTTTTACTGTTAAACAGATTTTTTTTTTTTTTTTTTAATCACAAATATGGTTTCAATTATTATATTTTAGAACACAACAAGGACAAGACTGGACCTTTTTGTTTCTTTTTACCTTAATTCTCTAAGCTTTTACCTTTTGACAACAGTAAAAGCGTAAAAAGTGTAACTTCTTTTTTTACTGTTTGACAATGAATGTAATTGAATAATACACTTACAAAAAAACTTTAACCATAAAATTGATATATCAAATATAATGCCTCTTGTTTTTTCATTTCATCCCGTTTTCTATGATACCTCGAGCGGGTAGTTTTTATTAGGCCATTTTCTACGATACCTCAGGCGGGTAGTGCCATTTTCTACGATACCTCATACGGATAGTCTTTATTAGTCACGCTTTGGCTCTCGAACAGAAATTGGATCCGTCCAAAGCAAGTTTGTCACTCACCCAGCATAAAATTACTATCAACCAAACACACTAAACACGTCTTTTCAGCATACTTTTTAAGATGGGTATTTCTTAGAAATTGTAAATTGTTTCAAATTGTCACCGACCCAATATATAATTATTACAAGCCAAAGTCCCTCAGTTGAGTCACTAAACCTCGAACAAAGTACGTCTCTCCTTAATCGAAGCTCGACTCCTTTTTCTTTTGGAATCTTAGTCATTTTTTTACTAGGCAGGCATGACTAAATTTAGGGCATGACTCTACGAACACTATTCTCCACAATTGGATGATATTAAGCATAAGCTCTCATGGCTTTGGTTTGGGCTTACCAAAAGGTCTCATACCAATGAGAGAGTATTCTTTAATTATAAACCATGATCATTCCCTAAATCAGCAGAGATGGGAATTTCATCATCCAACAAGTTCTAGTTAAGACTCTTGATTCAATACCAAGTTTGGGGCATTAGGATTATGGATTCATCATAATCATCAAACAAGAAATTAAGAAACAAACTACAAGAGATCATGAACATATGATGAAAGAAATCTTAAAGCCTAATTAAACTTTGAAATCACGTTCTTCAAGCTCGGGTCGAGCTCCCAGTCGGAGAAGTCCAAACAATGTCCTTCAATGCCGGCCGGAGCTCCTCCCTGCAGAATTGATTGTACTCTAAAGTGTCTCCGTTGTCCTTCTTCACCTCCACCACCACAAACGACGGCGTCATCGCAAAGATATCCGCCGCAATCGCTAGTTTCCCCTTTCTCCCCTTCTCTTGCCCCTGCAATCGGACCCACGACTCGCTCTTCCTCACATCGAACTTCACTGCCTTCGCCACTTCCTCAAGTTTCGATATCACACTGCTCGCCGGCGATGAAGTCAAGAATCTCATCTCCTCTTTCTCCTCCCTCTTCTTCTCTTCGAACAACGGCGACAAATCAAACCCTTCCGATAGAGATATTATGTGGAATGCGTTCAACGTTTCCGCCGGTTGATTCGATTTCGCCAAATTCTCCTCCATTTCTTCTTGCTCCTTCGTAATCACACTCTTCGGTATCGATTTCTTGAACCATAACGACGATGTGATCTTCGCGATACCGACTCTGGTCACCGGATTCGGATCTAGAAGCTTCGTGACTAGGCGGCGAGCTTCGGGAGAGAACCACGGTGGACACCTGAAATCGCCTCTGTAAATCTTCCGGTACATCGCCACCATATTGTCGTCCTGGAATGGAAGGTATCCGGCAAGAAGAACGTACAGGATGACTCCACAGGACCAGAGATCAGCCTTAGCCCCGTCGTATCCCTGCTTTCCAATAACCTCCGGCGCAACGTACGCCGGAGTTCCGCATGTCGTGTGCAACAGTCCGTCTTGCTTCAAATGCTCCGAGAAGGCGGTGAGGCCAAAATCGGTGACCTTAAGGTTTCCGTCCTGATCGAGTAGCAGATTTTCCGGTTTCAGATCGCGGTGGTAAACACCACGGCTATGGCAGAAATCGATTGCAGAGATCAATTGCTGAAAGTAAACCCTAGCCACATCCTCTCGCAACCGACCTTTCACGATTTTGGAGAACAGTTCACCGCCTCTAACAAGCTCCATCGCAAAATAGATCTTCGATTTACTCGCCATCACCTCATGAAGCTCCACAATATTCGGATGCTTCACCATTTTCATCACAGAGATTTCTCTCTTGATCTGCTCCATCATGCCGATTTTGATGATCTTCTCCTTCCCAACAACTTTCATCGCAACGTTCTTCCCCGTCTGCAGATTCCGGGCATGGTAAACCTTAGCGAAGGTCCCGTGCCCTAAAAGACGGCCGAATTCGTACTTCCCGTCGAGTAAACTCGAGTGCTCACCATCTCTGCCTTTATTCGCCATATGCACCGCCAGATTCCAACTCGATCGAATCGAGATCAGTAGAATATTGTGTTTATTTATTCGTACAGAGTGAATCTAAATGAAGTTAATAAAGAGAAATGGGGAGGAGATAAGAGAAAGGAGTTAGATCACCCGTCTTCGACGTGTTTCCGGTGACAATTTCTGCCGCCAATGATAAAGATTCTGGATATTCCGATCAACTCAAACAGAATCAGCGAAGCCAATTTCATCTCTCCGCATTCCCAGAAGTGTTCTGAAATCCCACAACTTTTGTCTGTCTACGTTCTGGTTTTCTTCTTCCGTTCTTCTGAATTAAATCCGCCTTAAAGCTTATATAATGGATTTTGTATGTGAAATTCCTCTTATGCCCCTCTTCTGATTACGCTGTCTTCTTTTTTCCTTCCTTCTATGTCCAAAAAAAAATGTGTATTAATTGTATATTCTTAATAATATATATATAAATAATAGAATATTCTTAATTCTTAAATAATAGAAAAAGTGGCCATTTTAATCCAATATCGAATATTTGTAATTTAATACTTTTATAATTACTTTTTAATTATTATTCGCGATTAAATCCTATAAAAATAAAAATAAAAATAAATAAAGATAAATTTATTGTTAAATTTAAAATATACATTTATACGCATGATATACATATATTTATTTTATTTTATAACTTTTTAATATTTATTTTTCAAATAAATTTAAAAGTTTTTAAAAAAATATTTTAAAATAAAAAATAAATAAATGATTTACCATCTAATATTTGTACAAAATAGTGTATATAGTTGAGTTCATGATATAATTAGTGGGGTCCACAAGTCGCGAATTTTGTCTTGTAGTGATACAAAATGGAATGTAAAGGAATAACCGTCACGCTTTTTGTAACGGGGGATGCGGTGTGGGTCCCGTGAAGCCAAGGGATAAAGTTGTAAATTCACCACAAATGAAATTCTTGTGCTGCTGGTGCTGGTGCTGGTGTGGCCCACTTACAATGGTCCCCAACCATTGCTGGACTCACACGTGTCCTAGAAAAACATTTCTTAAAATTAATTATTGAGATTATTGTCCACTTTATTTATTTAAAATTTTAATAAAATTTAAAAAATTAATTACTCAAATATTTAATTAATAAATATGGGACATCACAATCCACCCTTCTCCTCAAGGGATGGGAACAACCTCCTCGCTAGTACATCTTCCGGTGTCCGACTCTGATACAATTTATAACATCCCGAATCTAGTATTAGTAGATATTGTCCTTTTTGGGCTTTTCCTCAAGACTTTAAAACAAAATATATAAAATAAGAAGCTCTTCCGACAATGGACCCCACCACCCCGTCGGCCGCTAGCGGACAAGCTTCTTCCCTCGGACTTATATGCATGAACTAACATAATTAAAATAAATATTAAATTATAAATAATAAAAAATCAGTAATGTTAATGTAATATTAGCAATAAAAAATTATAATATTTCTATTTATTTTTTTTAATTTATACAGCATCGTTACCATATTAATCCTTTTATTATGGCAATAAAATCATATTTTCCATTAATACATTAAATTTTAAAATAAATAAAAGCATATAAGGAAATGTGTGGAATTGTAATTAGGTAAAATACAAATTATAACAATTTACTCGATATAACCAAACCATATTTATTTCTCCCTCCCCAACTTCCCAATTTTAAAATGCATCTACTAGAGAGAGGTTTTCACACTCTTATATGAGTCGCTGGTGCACTGCTTCGCCATTTATGTATCGTCATCAGCTATTTTAAAACGCGTATGTTAAATATTCTTAATATTTTTTTATTAGTTGGTTGGGTTAATCGGACCGAAATTAATTTTTTGATTCTTTAAAAAGTCTATCGAACCAAATTTTTAAAAAAATCTAGCCCGACTCAACCTTTATGATTTGGGTTGGATAATTCGACTGAGTCGAGTTATCAAGTCATATGAATACCTTTACAATATGATGTCGTATAATAAATTCGAATTATTTTATAATTATTATTATTCCGATAAGAGACATGTCTGAGGTGTTAATGTTAAATAAATAATATCAAAATGAGTTAAAAGACAAATAAAAATGCTTTTTTTTTAAGAAAGAACAATAAAAATATGTACATTGAAACGTTAAATATAATTATGACAAAGAAAAGTCAAAAAAAAGGAAATTAGAGTCTATCCATTGCACTAACCCATTACCATACGATATGAATGTATTATAGGTTCATGATAATTTCACACCTAATCAAATTTGGACGGTCTCTTATTTACGCTTCTCGTGTTAGGACTTTAAAATTTGAACTTTTGATCTTTTGATTCATGTTAGAAGTGTTCGTGAGTTGATTTAGATTGGATCAGGTTGAGACAATTTTTAGACCTTATTGAATTGTTCGGGTTATAAAATTTTTAACTCAAACCATCCTCAGTAAATAATAAACTCAACTAAACCGAACCATAAATTGGTTGGTTTTTTAGATCCAATTTAATTGGATATGTCAAGCAACATAATTCGAACGTACGCATGAGAGCTTAATTGATTTCAAACATGTCGCCTTAGCCACTCAAGTACATCAACATTCGTTGGGAAGTATTATTTTTAATTTGATAAAATATGTAAGGGTCTTCGTCTTTTGCGGAGATTAAAGGGGATCGAGAATAAATTCTGGCCACAAACGTCTTTTGTCGGGAGACTATAAGTTCCCACGGTATGTTATGTAAAAATCAAATTGGTGGATGGATGTACTTCAGATTTCAAATTGAGACGTTTTCTTAGAAATTCGAGCATCGATTTTGTCATTTCTAAGTTTGAAGCAAGTCTTGTGATAAAATTGCATCCGAGCCATTCAATCAAGCCTGGATCAAGTTCGATCGTAGAGTAATTCAATTTAAAACAAGTTTCCAACTCTAGATTCTAGATCTTCGTAAGAGGTAATCTAATTTTAGCCTTACATCTTAGTTAATCCGAATTTTGTAGAAAGAGGTGTTAATTACTTGATTCAAGGGTTCTTGCTCCAACAAAAACTTGGATCGTTGGGCTGAGGATTAGGGTTGTCGTATCCGAGGTAATCTAATTTTAGCATATCTCTCGGTTGAAACCAGTAACATATTCATTTATTTGAACCTAGTCCAACTCAAATAAATTTATACATCTAACCTAATTTTCGGTTCATCAAGTTTTTTTAAACATTCATACTAAATGTTATAATGTCTTAACTTGAGTTATGTTTAAATTAAGAATTCTATCGAATCTCTAAATATCGTAAATAGTTCAAAATGCCTAATATCCGAGCAAGTCGAGAAGGTTTAGACATTTTCAAAATAATATGTATTGATAAAACACAAGATGGATGGATTTCTACCATAGTGCATGAATTTACATGGTAATTTTGGCTAGCTAGCTCAAAAAAAACAGAGAAAAACAGCCTCAAAATTGTTCAATATTGTCTCTTGAGCTTCGAACTTACCGAAACCGTGTCGTTTTTTGGAGCTACTTCTACATTTTTAACCTCCCGCGTAGTACCGAAAGCTCACGAACACGAAGAACACTGCAAACATCGTACATACAACGTCATATAAAACATGTTACACAATGCTGTTCCATGTTCAAACCATGCTTTGAAATTCATATGATCGAGTTTTCAGTTCGAAACGGTTACCTGCCCAAACACGATATAGAGTCGAAGAAAAACTCCAGACTATGAAGAAGAGGGCAACAGCCACTGCCTTCTTGTGAGAACATAACTTCCAAGAACTCCCACAAAGTGTCAACCACTGTTCACCTAAATTTACAAAAGAGAACGCCATAACATCATTACAACTCTTAAAACGCATCAACAAAAATCAAAAGAGAACGTCATAACGGGTGAATTGTGAGATTCCACATCAGTTCGAGAAAGGAACGAAACATTCATTACAAGAGCGCAAAAACTTTTACGCGTTTAAATATCTTGAGGGGAAGCCCGAAAGAGAAAGCCCAAAGAGGATAGTATCCGCTAGCAGTGGGTTTGAGCTGTTACAGATAGTATCAAAGCCAGTCACTGGTAATAGTAGGGCTAGACCCTCTATGAATCCCGAAAGGAAAAGCGCCCCAAAGAGAACAGTATCTACTGGCGGTGGACTTGGGCTGTTACAGTTGGATCTCTTGTTAGGTTTTATGTTATTCTTTAGGGTTGGGTGACATCTTTCGTAATTACCGACGGTATTATTGTCGCAAAGCCCCTTTCGTTGGCTAAAGTGTATTATTTCATGATTGTACAAACTAGGCTTTAATAATGAAGAGGTACACAAACTCAATATGAATGGCAAAGGGTAGTCCCTAGGTTAGAAGGACAAACAACTCTCTCAAAGAGTGAGAGAGGTCACATGGTGGTGAGGCAGCTACATAGGATCCCTAAGGTAGAGACAGGTCAACCCTTAGAGATTCGAATTCGTATATGACTCACATAAGTTCGGCTGATATCTCGAGTCATATGGATTAGAGTATTGAAAGGAAGAAGATGAGAAAGCATTTGAAAGTCATGGAGAAAAAAGGGTCGGGGTTGCTAAACTGGAAGGGCTCTAATACTATGAAAATATTTGCTAAAATCCCGACACCAAATAGTAGTGAAAGTTCTCTATCTATAATCGTCTACAGAATCAAATAGATCACAAAGAAAATGGAAAGAGTAATNTCCCGACACCAAATAGTAGTGAAAGTTCTCTATCTATAATCGTTTACAGAATCAAATAGATCACAAAGAAAATAGAAAGAGTAACACGATACTAGCCTATAATCAAGAGTCAAATATGATGCATAAATATCCTCAACGTTATAAGATATTAGCCTATCATCAACGGTCAAATATGATATATATGGTAAACCGTAATTAAAAGCTAAATATTCTCAACAATACCATTCAACGTTATTAAGAATAAATCGAAACATGAACCACATAGTCATTAATTTATTAAATTTGTATTTAATTGATTTCACTAAAAGTAAAATTAAATTTCATAAATTTACTAAAAATTCTAAACATTTCAAAGAATTATTACTAGACATAATATATAGACACGAAATTAAATTAAAAAATAAAAATTTATAAAAATAAAAATAAAAAATGGTGATTAATTTTAGAATTTAGGGGACAAAAAAAAAAAAGGGATCTTGAAACGAACGGTTGAGATGATTCGATCAAACATCACGCCATCCGACACAGCCGACACGAAAACCCAACGAAGAAACGAATTCACCGACAAAGAAAAACAAATAATTTCATTTTATTATTTTTTCCCAAAATTTTCAAAAATAAAAATAAAATAATTTCTCTGAAAACGTCTCGTGAAGAAAGCTGTGGACCCCACATGACGACAAAAAAAAAAAAAGAAATTATGGGTTTTAGTTGTGATGTGAAGGGACAATAGAGGGTCAGGATAGTGTCAGAGTGANGAAGAAAGCTGTGGACCCCACATGACGACAAAAAAAAAAAAAGGAAATTATGGGTTTTAGTTGTGATGTGAAGGGACAATAGAGGGTCAGGATAGTGTCAGAGTGAGACCAGTTTCAGAGTCAAACAAATCGACGCGCCAAAACACAGAGTGTACGGTGTTTTTGTTGTACTCGGCCGTATCCAATTCCAACACCGACAAGACTTATCGACAAAAAGAACGGTAAAAAGTAAAAAGTAAAAAGTCGGTGAAGATATATTTTACCGTGGGTAATTAACTTGGGCAGTGTGAAAACCCCAATGAATCCTGTCAGAATCCAATAATAAATAAATAAATAAATAAACCACATTTTAAAATTATTTTAAAAACTAAGTCAAATTTTAAAATTGAAAATAATTTAAATTAATTTTTAAAAAAATTACCACATTTGACGACATTCCAAAGGGTAATGAAGCTACCCCACCTTGCCAACACAAACAGCGTTACACCCAGCTGCAAAATACCAAACAAATATTATTTAATATAATATTCTTTTTACCAAAATCATTTACCTTAGTAAATGTAAAATCTCGATCAACCCATATTACCCAATCTAAATCATAAATGTTCGGTTAAATTAAATTTTTTAAAAATTTAAAAATATTTAACGACGCTGCATTGTAATTTATAAATGTCTGATATTTAATTATTAATAATAAGAATATAATTTTTTAAATTGAGAATATATGTAAATATAAAAAAAAATCAAACCGACACTATCAATTTTTTAATTAAATGGCCTTCAAGTTTTGATGTTCATTTTGTTTTTTTCTAAATTATTAAATATTAAATCTGGCCATAAGTTTTTAAATGCTATTTTTTTTTTAATATAATTATTATATATAATGGAATTTGGAAATTTATTATAAAAAAAAAAAAAAAAAAAAAAAATTACCTTCATGGTTGCAGAAGGATCTCCCATGAACAGAGCTTTGAGATTTAGCAGCAATTGATTCACGAAAGGAACGAGTCGTTTAGCAAATCGAATCACTTCTTCTTCTTCAATTGCATAATGTTCATCGTCTGAATCGATTCCTTTTCTCCTGTAATTTTCCCGGGAAAATCAGTCAGAAAATCAAATGAAAAATCAGTGAAGAAAAGAAGAACCCATTTGAGCACCTTCCAAAAATGGAGCTATGGACGAAAATGGCAGCCAGATAAAGAAGACCCATGTGCGAAATAACGCTGATAAAGCTGCAAAAACATTAAATGAAGAATTTACTGAATCACCCAGTTTCTTCTTTCCCTCAACAATGGCGGATTTGGAATTTTCTTTTACCTGATATTCATGTTCTTCATGAAATAACAGAGGATTATAACTAGATTTCCCACTCCGAAAACCAGAGCGGATCTTGAAATGTCTCTCCACATTATCAAATCCACTGAAGAACACCAAAGATTTCAAGAAAATTAATTAGGGGAAATGAAAATGAAAATGAAAATGAAAATCGGGATTTGGGATTTTCTCACTTAATCTCTGTAGATTCTGTTTGTTTCTCGGGAAAGTTTCTGCTGCGATTTTCTTCCGTTCTGGTAAATTGATTTCCTTAACGTCGAAGCTTTCTTTCTCAATCTCTTCATCGAAGGCATCGAAGAAATCTTGAGATGGAGTAGATGAAATCGCTTTCTCTCTGCATTCATTTTTCTCCGGCGGGGTTTTTCCGGTTGCGTTCGTCGACGGTTTGGTTAACCCGACGGCAGATTTACGAGATTGCTCGCTCTTCTTCCTCGTCGGGTTTCTCTCTGTTTTCTCGCCGGGTTTGATTGGGCTGCCGTTAGATCTCAATCTCCGCGCCGGAATCGGGCTTTTCCGACTCTGTTCGTCGCCGCTGCTCGACGACTCTGGTTTCTCCTCGGCGATGAGAATCGAGTTAAAACCCTCATCGGATTTCCACGTCTTCCTTCTTCCGCTGCCGCCGCTGACGGGAGAAGCGGAAGCAGCCGGAAGCCCACATTCGGCATTTCCGTCGTCGCCGTTAAACACCTTAACCCCACCTCTGACTTCATCCAATCTGATTCTGCTCTCCCACACAGACCCCGCCACCACGTTCCCCCTCGCCGCCGCTGCCGCCCTCAACCGGGTCAAATCCATCGCTGCCGCTCCGCCGCCGCAGCCTACCTAAACCCAAAAGGAAAAACCCCCCGGCGAAGAAATCTAAAGGTTTAAAAGANGACCCCGCCACCACGTTCCCCCTCGCCGCCGCTGCCGCCCTCAGCCGGGTCAAATCCATCGCTACCGCTCCGCCGCCACAGCCTACCTAAACCCAAAAAGAAAAACCCCCCGGCGAAGAAATCTAAAGGTTTAAAAGCAGCGGTGGCAGCAAAACAGGCGGAGAGAAGAAGAACAGAGAGAATCTCTGTGGCGGTGAACAGAACAGAACAGAACAGAGCCAAATGGAAAGCGGCAAGTGGCGGAGGAGGTGGGAGTGATGTGAATTTTCCTTTTCTTTTTCTCGGGAATCTGAAAGGGAAAGTGAAGATGGAAAAAGAAATTTGAAGGGTTAATTATTATTCCTATCGAACATTTTCACAATCAAACGTATACCAATCCAAAGATTTGTGTTTTAGTCTACATTTCCAAATATTCATATTCTTTTTCGAAGTAAATTACTTTTTTACCTGTCTATCCCGATCGAGGTCGAGATACGAGGACAAAGGTAGACAAAGAGAAGAGACAAGACAAGCACATTAACCACAAAACAACGAGCACAACAAGACAGCACAAACAACAATCAATCGAGTGAATAAATTCTAACAGAGGAAATATCTAAAGATACATCCATCCTCGACCCAAAAGAGCAGTAAGGCTAGAGACGGGATCCATGGACCAAAAGGTTACGTTCCATCGAGAGGTGATACATGTCCTTGTTTGGTCCATGGATCCCGTCTCTAGCTCATTTAGATGACTTCTCTTATGGGTCGAGGGCAAATGTATCTTTGGGTATTCACTCCCTTAGAATTTGTCACTCATTGATTATTGTTTGTACTATCTTTTTCAGTAATTTCCCTATAAAGCATGTGAGTAAAAGACACAAATATTGAAAGGGTCGGTGTTAGTCTGTGGGAGATAGTCTTCATTGTTAGAAACACAACAAAACAATAGATTTCCTGACCATATTGCATGAGATGTAAAGTAATGTTAGAGACATCGATACCGAATCCAAATTCCAAATCCACGACACAAACATTAATGATATAGTATAATTGAAACCTACACAAGCCACTTCATTTAGCTCATCACCATGCCACTTTTCCATCATTTAAGATCCAGAATCTAATTATCCCGACCAGCAAATTATTACCCTAACTCATCCATTTTTTCTCGTCTTAGGAGTTGGGAAGTTGTCGTCAAGTTTCCCGATCGAGAGAGAAGAATAATCAAACCATAAACAAGATTTGTACGAAATTTTTGTTGCCGTAAAGATTAACACAAATTAGAACAAGAAATTAATTGGTATGCTATTTTGGTGTAAATCAAATCAAGAGTTGGTATATCAAATCAATTCTTAATGAATAAGGTTAATGCTAAGTATGGATTAAATACAATCCTTTTTTAAGTTTAAGTGTAACGGACAAATTTTTTAATTTAATTACCCTTAAAATATATATATATATAAAATTGCTCAAAATTTGACCCACCACCAAACAAACATGACAAAAACCACAATTTTAATCAAAATATATTTTAAAAAATTTTCGAATAAAAAAATATTATTATACTCGACATAGACGATGTCGATGAATATCATGAATTTAAAATTTTGAGTAAAATATGCAATTTATTAAATATTAAACAAAATAACGTATGTTATATAAATATTGAGAGTTTTTTTTTTCTATTAACAAAATAACGATTATATTCTTCGTCTTCATTTTCTATAAAGTTGAATTAAACCGATAAAAAATGATGGAAATTAAAATAATAGTGATTAGGAGAAACATAATTAATTAATAATTAAACACGTACACTTAAAAAGAAAGGGCATAATTGACCACTTTATATTGCGATTACAGCTTAACAGTGGTTTAGTGGCAACACAATCAATGATGTCCAAATTTATATTATTTTATTTTCGATGTTTGTGCCCTTTTTTTTTATTTTTTTATTTTCTTATTTTAATTATTGTGGAGGAACAATTAAAATAAATATTGGAATTTAAATGAGGCCTAAAGTGTTCCATATTGTCTAATTAACTTGTTCCTACCTTCAAAACAGTTAGTTTAAATCATTTTTGTTGAGTTTCCTGCTATCGAGTGTGATAAAGTTGAATTTTCAAGTACACGGACTGAAATAGGAGCCGATTCGGTAAGTGTAAACTTAGTGAACTTCTGAACCTTCTTGAACTCGGGTTCCTAAGACAACACATTGATCGTAATTTGGGTTTGCAATCAAAGTTAATCTACACAAAGCAAGCACATGAATCAGGCAGTTGGCGATGAGCGGGCCTTGGCTGCAGCTCGTTCTAATGCCTTCAACCTGTTTGCTTCCATTCGAGCTCTCTGTTGCTCTGTGAGCAAAGTTTCATTTGAATTGCTAGTGTTTGGTTCTTCTTGGTTGACAACACCTTCCACAGTTTCCCCAATGGTGAAGGAATCACTTTGCAAGTTCATCAATGGCTCCTCCTACAATTATGTACATAAAACCCATCATCAATGTTGTAGATCGTTAACTCGAGTCAGAAAGAACAAGGATGGAGGTATTCTTGAAGTTTCTCATCAAGTGGAGGGTTCGATTCAAATACCAATATGCAGCCACAGGTTTTGACCTAAGATATTGTTTTTCGTCATATTTAAAGAAAGTACTTTGAACTTAGAGACTAGAGACATTATGTAACGCTCAAGCCTACTGCTAGCAAATATTGTTCTTTTTAGACTTTACTTTTCGAGCTTCTCTCAAGATTTTTAAAACATGTATGTAAGGGAGAAATTTCTATACCCTTATAAAAAAATGTTCCGTTCTCCTCCCCAAAATATCACAGAGATACACGTTAAATTAAACAACCATTTAAAAATCAATAGCAAACACGGAAACTAAAACTATAGACTTTCATGGCGTTTCTTTTCCAGCCAGTAGGTGACTATTCTATGACCAAATATGAAGATACATTAACTTGTGCAATAATTAGAGAGGGCGCACCTAATAAAATAAGTTTTAAGTGCAAATTATAAGTAATTGGGTCATTAACATGTAGATTTTTAATAATCAGCACTGACAATGACTGAAAACATAGTTTGATTCTTACTACTATTCCTGAAATCTACATTTACGGTTCATGGTAAAGTTTCTTCATTCAATTCAATATCTGGGAGGGTTTTCTCAGTAAGAAATGGTACGATCAAAACTAACTCAATCGTAAAGATGGAAAGCAACCAAGTGTTCAAGAAAAAAAAAAATGAACAGAGAAAGACTTACTTCCGTAGCTTTCTCATAAACTTCCTGAAGCATGTCCTCTTCAATGTCATCAGCGCCATTATTCTTCAAAGAAGCCTCTTCCTGATTATCGAATAAGCCCTCCGAGTCTTTGGCTTCTGCAAGCATTGACAAACGAGTTGAAGTTCAAGACAAGGGGAACTCAAATAATGATTAGCTTGAGAATCTTTTTTTTTTTTCCCCAATCATTATTTCAAGAGCATAGTTCAGAACATAAGAAAATATTACTACAATTGATGGATTCTAACTTTCTAGGTTTCATTTTGTAACGGCCCAACCCACGGCTATCTTTGGATTTTCCCTTTGGGCTTCCCTTCAAGGTTTTTAAAACATGTCTACTAGGTACTAGGGAGAGGTTTCCACACCCTTATAAGAATGTTTTGTTCCCCTCTCCAACCAATGTGGGATCCCACAATCCACACTCCTTGAGGGTCCAGTGTCCTCCATAGCACACAGTCCAGCCATTGGAGTTACATTTGACTACACTTTCAAAGCTCACAACTTCTTTGATCGACACTTGAGGATTCTATTGGCATAACTAAGTTAAGAGTCAATACCATGTTAGTAACTACGACCCTCTACACAGGTATGATATTGTTTACTTTGAGCATGACCTCTCATGGCTTTACTTTTGATTTACCCAAAAGGCCTTGTACCAATGGAGATAGTGTTCCTTGCTTATAAACTCATGATCTTCCTCCCAATTAGTGAACGTGGGACTACTCCTCTCAATAATCCTCGAGACAAAAGCCCTTCCCAACAGTGAATGAATGCGTAAAAGAAACATAGATGAGAAGGTGATGAAGGCAGTAGATTGATGGAAGGTAAAGGTCAGTCATGGCTAATGACAAACAAAGGCCACCTAAAACTGCTCAATGGAAGGCGTGTTTTCCATAATTGAACAAAATTAAGCTTACTGATCCCAACCAGCCCATTAAACACTAAGGATGGATTGAGCCTTAGCCAAACACTGTTCCTACAACACAAATCTGAGGACGACAATTTAAGTGAGCAATATTTGGATGTTTTCAAGGAACTCTGTCTTGGGTGGCGATAAAAACCCAATGGTAATACGAGTATATCTTTCATTAGTGTTGTTCAATGTTCATAGCTATAGACATGGCTTCTTTTAGAGAAATACATGATACCTTACTCTAGAAATCAAAATGGAACACCAATAAACTAATGCATTGTGTTCAATTTCAACCGCATTTTTCTTTAATAATTGTTTCTTGCTTCCTTGTTTTGGCAGTTCAATTAATTTCAAATTTATCATCTCAAATAGAGTTAGAGGACAGTACTTATCTCACCAAACACGAACACAATAGATAACATACATTCTATTATAACCAAACAGATTATAAAAATAATGATAATGAGTGTCTTTCAATAAAGGAGAATAATAGAAAGTACCGTTTTCATTATTGATATCATCATCATCATCATCATTTACAATGGGTGATTCGCGCCACTTTGTAGGATCTCCTCCCCTGGCAACTTTCTCTCTTAGTTCTCCAAGACACATCTGCTCAAAATATGACTTTTTAGAAAGAACACCAATTCATTGCAAAATAGATATCATATAACCAACAAAGTTGCTCATTATTGATTCAATGGGTTTCTTAAGAGCAGTTCATTTAGTTCAAATGGCAACTATATTAGTATGTTAATAGGCTAAACTTCTGTACTTTGACACGCATACCAATCCAGCTAGCTATATATATCTACACCTCTGCGATGCCTTCATCATAAAGAACATATAAATTCAGGGTTCATGCACATTTTTACCTTAACCCGTTTAGTAGCAGCTACTTGTTCAACCTTATGTACAAAATGCTCGAAAGGGTAATAAGGGAGTATATGAGAATGCCATTCTCTGTATAAACCAATCAAGTTTTCCAAATCACTGATCTACAAAACAACAATCAAAAGTATAATTCAGTAATTATAAGAATCAAATCATTAGAAAATGAAACATCTATACAGCTGAATTTCAATGGAAAAGGATTTGCAATCTGGTTGTCCGCTAAGTAGCGCCCAATAAACAAACTATTCAGGTAAATCCCGATTGCCGCTGATGGCAGTTCTTCAAAAGAAATCATTATTGGCATTCAACTTTGTTTCTAATCATACATCAACACAAAGACCTAAAACCTCAGGGAGCCATTAACTAACCAGAACACCTCATAATTTCCTACACTAGCCATGTTCATAACTGAGATGATCCGAAAACACGCCACACTCTAGAAATTAGTATTTCTTGTAGAGATGTCTCATATCAGAACAAATCAACCAATTACATAATAGTAGGAAGGATAGGAATGGAACCAAATAACAAAGAAGATAACCTCGTGTCCACGGCCGCGATACTTGAAAGCGCGAGGAAAATGGCGAAGGACATAACCTAGACCATCCTCGGAAAGGAGTAGCTCGGGTGTGAGCTTGGGCCTGACTCTGGGAGCCTTTTTGGGCTTCTCTGCAACTTTTGGAGGGGCAGCAGGAGCAGAGGAGGAAGGAGGTCTCGAAGAATTGGGATTTGGAGCAGAGGACGGACAATCACGAGACCAGTGGCCCGGCTTCCCGCACTTGTAGCATCCCGTCGGCGCTGCGACGGCGGCGTTGTCCTTATCCATGTTCGATCCCTCTCGCTATTCGCAAACTTCACTCGGCGGGTATCGATTGTTTGGAAAATTTTCTCAACAATCTGAATTGAGCTGTGATTATGAACAAATCATCATAAACCCCATCGCCAAACTTCATTGAATGTTTTGGCGGTNAAAAAAAAAAAAAAAAAAAAAAAAAAAAAAAAAAAAAACCGACACAATTTTATATATAATTAAAACCTCAAATTAATAATTATATTAATTAGCAATTTTTTTTTATATTTCACTGCGTAATTAAAAATAGTTTTGTATTTAGTTTTTAAAAAATAATTTTAGTAATACTTCTTCCATTTTTAAAGCCATTTAAAAATTATTGGTATTATTATACGAACGAAAATCGTTTATTTATATCTCGTACTTGAATGAAAGCACGAGAAAGAGAAAACTCATAATTATTTCTTCGATCTTTTAGTTCCCATCGTGTTGCACGATTGAAATGGGATCACTCATTGAACTCTAATAAGAAGATCATTCAGTGTACATGTCAGTTGTCGCGATTATACTCGTCTCAGGTAACATTGCTTGTGGGCGCGTGTCAAATGTCCCAATCATGCTCGTGTTGTGTTATGGCTACATACATGTTCCAAACCCGTTTTACATACTTTCACGTATAGTTAGGTTTTTACTGTTCATGTCACGTCATTATGATTGTAGTTAGTGCTATGTTTAAGCTATATAATCTAACACTAGTTAGGTTAAAAGATGGGTTAGAACGGTCACTAGATAAAATTAAAAGCTAAAAACACTTTAAAAATGTTAGATTTTTTTTATACGAGTCATCTCGATCATGGATGAACGTTCTTCGCCTTCAAACTATTTTGAAATTTACTTAAGATACGAGCCTCGAATCTTCAATTAATAGGTCAGAGGTTTGAATCAGGACGAGGCCCCCATTTCCCATTGGCAAGTGGCAGCAAAAGGCGAGCGAGTTAATCTTCATCTCCCCTCTTCCCACTCTCGCGCCTCATTGGTTTCATCGTCCGCCGTCCACCCGCCACCTGCCACCTGCCACCTGCAACGCCTCCTCCTTCCTTCTCCGTTGGGCGGAGTTTCCTAAGCTATACCTTTCTTTTACTTCCGACGAATCAATTTCACTTGCCCTCTCGAATCAGATTCGCTTCTTTCCAGCTAATACCCAATGGCTTCCTCGCTCGCTTCAGCCTCTGCTGCTTCCGCAGTGGCCAAATCTCCTTGCACTGCCATGGCTCGCCGCGATATCAATCACAAGAACTCTCATTGCGCGCTCTCTTTTCGGCTCCCTCACAAGCCCAAACTCCGAATCTTCACCAGGGTATGCGCCAATTCATCTCCCTCGTTGAATGATAAGTAGAATTTCTGTCCTATTTGTGCTAATTGTGGTTATTTTATGTGTTGCGTTTCTGATTTACGATTATTCCGCACTGTGATCTTCTGCGTTGCTTTTGAATTCGTTGGTGGCTACATTTGCACTTCGTGATTGAAAAAACAAACTGGAAGAATGTGTTTGGAGGGTTCTTTTAAATGAAATTTTTGGACTGTTTTATTGGTATGGAGATTTTAAGGAGTGAAAGAAATACATGAACTGCGGTGTAAACTGAGTACAAATTGTTAGGAATCACGGATCTCCACAATATTATGATATTTTCCACTCTGAGCATAAATTCTCATGGCTTTGCTTTTGGTTTCCTCAAAAGGCCTCGTACTAATAGAGATAGTATTCCTTACTTATAAACTCATGATCTTACTCTTAATTAGTTAGTGTGAGACTACTTCTCTCAATAATCCTCAATAATTCTTCACTCGAACAAAGTACACAATAGAGCCCCTGGCCTATGGAGCCCTCGAACAACCTCCCCTTAATTGAGGCTCAACTCCTTTCCCTGGAACCCTCGAACAAAGTACAACATTTGTTCTACACTTTAGTAACTTTTTGACTACACCTTCGAGGCTCACAACTTCTTTGTTCGATATTTGAGAATTGAAATGTCTAAGTTAAGGACATGGTTTTGCTACCATTTTAGGAATCACAGATCTCCACGATGGTATGATATTATTCACTTTGAGCATAAACTCTTATGGCTTTGTTTTTTGTTTCCCCGAAAGGTCTCATACCAATGGAGATGTATTCCTTACTTATAAACTCATGTTCATCTGCTTGATTGGCCAATGTGGACTCCCTCCCAATAATCCTCAACAATGCACATATTAACTTTGTCACCGTTAAAGAATGTGATTTAAGCATTATGTTGCAGGGTGTGCAGCCTGTTCGTAAGCATCTAACTCCTGTACAGGCACAGTTGAATGAGGTATGTATGCTTACATCAAATTATTATATCAAATAGGATTTTATTTTGTTGAAGTATTCACTCTTTCCTAACGTGCTGTTCTTGAAGTCGTCTATTTCATTGAAGGATCCTGTTGATGCACCTAATGCTGCAAAAGTTTCATCTGAATCTGATGTTTTAGCATCAGATGGAAGTGCCAAACCATTGAGTGATCCATCTTCTAAAGCTTTGGCAACGGAAGAGTCAATCTCTGAGTTCATTACTCAAGTTTCAAGCCTTATCAAGTTAGCTAGCTCAATCTGTGACCTTTTCCTCTAAAATAACCCACACATGGATGTGGTATAACATTTTTTTACCTGCTTGCAGACTGGTTGATTCCAGAGATATTGTAGAGCTGCAATTGAAACAGTTCGACTGTGAAGTGATGATCCGGAAAAAGGAGGCCTTACCACAACCGCCGCCTCCTGCTGCCATTCCTATGCCGTATGCACCCCCACCTTCAGTAGCACAGTCAGTTCCTCCCCCTGTGCCTGCTGCACTGCCAGCGCCCGCTTCTCCTGTTTCAAGCCTGCCATCCTCAACTCCTGCTGCTAAGTCGGCCAAGTCCTCCCTTCCACCTCTTAAATGTCCTATGGCAGGCACATTCTACCGTAGTCCAGGACCTGGGGAGCCACCATTTGTTAAGGTAAGTTTATTGGAATGGCTCTGCTGCAACTTCTTATTTGATTGTCTTGGGGCTTATTTGTGGGGTTCTTCATATAGGTTGGAGATAAAGTGCAGAAAGGACAAGTCTTGTGCATCATTGAGGCCATGAAATTAATGAACGAAATAGAAGTAAGATTTCCCCTCTTCATCCATTTAAATCGAATTTTACCATCGTTAGGTTTGATCCAATTCTACCACTGCTTACTATCTCATTGTCTTACTTTAGTTTTATTTCCGTTCTCTGTTTGATTTGCTAAAAATATATTCCATACTTACCATAGTATTGTCCATTGATGCGGGAATATTGACTGTTTATGGCAACCTGATCATGGGTGAAACAACCACTTTTTTCCTCTGTAGTAAACATTCACCTCTCTTGTTACATTTCAAAGAATATGATGTGACTGAAAAATTGAGCAATAATTGTGAGATCCTACATCGGTTGGGGGGAGAACGAAGCATTCTTTATAAGGGTGTGGAAATCTCTCCCTAGCAGACGCATTTTAAAACCTTAAGTCTGACAGCTATATGTGGGCCAAATCGAACAATATTTGCTAGTGGTGGGCTTGGGATGTTTCAAATGGTATCAAAGCCAGTATGCCAGCGAGGACGCTGCGCTACCAATAGGGGTGGATTGTGAGATTCCACATCAGTTGGGGAGGGAAACAGAGCATTCCTTATAAGGGTGTGGAAACCTTTCCCTAGTAGACGTGTCTCAAAAATGTGAGGTTGACGACAGTACGTAATGGGCCAAAGCGAACAATATTTGCTAGTAGTGGGTTTGGACTGTTTTAAAGGTGCACACAAATAAGTTGGTTTTGGAACATGAAATAAAGTTGGGAACACCATTTGAACCTTTATATATAACATCATTTAACTGTGAATATAAATAATTGATGATTCACAAATAGGAAAAGGGATCATTATTAGTGTGAAAGTGTTTATAGAGAGGAGTTGATGAGAGAGAAAGTGTTAAATCTAGACCTAAAAGTTTAAGCTAATAGTTTAAAGGAAATTTAATTATGTCAATATTTCAACTCTCCTCTCCCTTGTGGATTGGGAAATTTGAATAGAGCTCAAACAAGCCTAAACTAATATTAGTTCGAAATGAATGGCATTACACGGGTTTGAACATAGAAGCTCCTCTTATGATACCATGTTAAATCACCCACGAAACTCATAAGCTTAAGCTGACGGGTTATGATAGATTTAATTATATCAATATTTCAACAAAAGGTTCGAGAAAATTAGCAAGAAGGTGTGTTTACAATAGAGTAGAACTTCGATAGACCTTGTTTGATTTTCTTGTATTATTAGCTAATCTCTGCTCTTAAAAAAAATTAATTTACAGGCCGATCAATCTGGAACCATAGTCGAGGTTATTGCAGAGGACGGGAAGCCTGTCAGCGTCGGTGTGGTAAGTCATTCTAACCACCATTACAGTTACTGTAATGAATAGCTGAACTCTACATTGTTTGTTTGTATGGATTTGTGGGCTTGAACCTTCTTCTGGTTTCTCTGCAGCCTTTGTTTGTCATTCAACCTTAGGCCAATCCGGGTTTCGATTACACGAGACGAGTAAAGGAGATGAGATTAAGCTGAGTTTGGGAAGCAAATTGAGTTTCCGAGCAAGTTCGGGTTGTGGGTTAGTTATTGGTAGTGTCCTTTTTCCCCCTTCTTCCTTCGTTTTCCTCTTCAGTTGAGCGTAGACATGATAGAGATTGTGTTGATAAACATATCAATTCCTTTTCCAGTTTTCGTGTGAACTTTCAACTTTCTTCGTGAAATCAGATATATATTTT
>NC_036648.1:8494657-8554326 GCF_002806865.2 Cucurbita pepo subsp. pepo | reverse complement strand
CCCCCCCCACATCTTTTTTTATGACTTATCTCATTAATGTCTGATCTCTGATCGTCTTGGTTCTGCTATTCCACATGTTAACGATGAAATGAAAATCGCCCCCATTTAGGAGTTATTGTATCACCACAATGGCATGACATCAAAAGAGTGACTGAAACTTGTCTCTGACCAACCCAGAATTAACATTCCAGGTCGTCAGGAAATTGGGGATAGACATAGATCCTTTCGCCTATTAGGAAATTGGGGATAGACATAGATCCTTCTGCCTATTCTCGGAGTGTTGGAAATAAATAAATGGTTTTTTTTTTATTTTATTTTGGATTTCTCAAGGGCACAAGGGTGTATCTATAATAGTTCTAAATAAGGCTTTGAAATGGGTTTGGGAGGATGAACGATGACGGAATTTAGAAAAAGTACCATTTGTCTATGAGTTCGTGAAAACTTTCATCTGGTTCTTGGATTTCCCGTTTTAAATTTTGGCGTCCACAGAAAACAAAAATAGATTGACGCAAACTTCAATCTCAAAGAGTTGAATTTCTTGCACCAAGTTGCCAACTAGTATTGATTTGCACGGGTAAACAAGCTAGAGAACCTCTTAGGACCACATTAGCTTAACAAATTCAGATCCATAATTTAATCTTACGACGCCTCGATTGATGCTTATCTTACGTCAATAAAATGTGAAATGATCCGTTAATCTATGTAGAAAATATAAAACTGATACGAATTATTTTACGTATAATTTTCCGTTAATACAAATTATTTAATTTAACCGCCACAATAATCCTAAATTAAGCTTGTAAGGCTAAGTCTTAAAGGAACAAATTAATAATTTAATCAAATAATTGTGAGAGAAATAAAGGATTTAAAATATAGTTTACAAAAACCAATGGCTACGTGGAACACAGACATCCATTTAATTATAAGCAAGAGAATTACACAAATTAAATTAATGATAAAATCCCCAATGGTGACCAAATCTATATGAAGGAAGGATGATGATTGGTCACCAGCTCCCAAAAAAACAACTAAATATTAGGGGAAAATAGTGATGAATTTCTTGAAGCTGTCATTTATTATATTGGAAATTGAGACTATATTCTTTTGTTGCCGTATTAAATATTTATCATATTAAACCAGTTTCATTATTGACATAATTAATTATAATATCCTAAAGTACATGTGACAAAATCAATGTATAGATTAAATCGTCTAATTAATTATAATATAAAGTTTACGAATTTTTATGAAAAAAAACCCTCAATATTCCCAACTTTTCTAAACCCAAAAAACCCTTCTTTTTCTCCAAAATTACAAACAAGTTTGGGTATTTTATGTCTATTCCTCATCAAGGGTATTGCCTTTTATTTGGTAGACAATGAAATGGATAATAGGAGGGCATATTGGTAATATACTAGAGGTTTATTTAATAAAATAATAATAATTATGTATATATATATATATACACGTTAATAAGGTATTTTTGTTGATATAGTTATTTAAATGTTTACGATTTGTTGGTAAGACCGTGTGATTATTTAGCACGATGTGACATGGTAAAAAAAATATTACATTCCCTTGTTTTATCTTTTTTTTTTACCTAATGGTAAAAAATACTCATAAATTTTATAAAAAAAATTATAATAATATCCATAAACTAAAAAGCGTAGACGGACTTTTATAAAAAAAATCTTACTGTCAATATATGAACGAAAAATCGCCTTTCAACTCCTCATATATTATTTTTAAAATTTTTATTGCTTCAGGAATATTTTTGAAGTATGATACCAATGATAATAATATTTTTCTTAATGTATTTTTGAAATTTTCATAAGTATAAAAAAGTATTTTAAAAATATTTTTTGAAGTTAAAAAAAATATATTTTTTAAAAAGTCATTTTTGGAAAAAAATATTAACGATTTTTTATTTGAAATTAAAGTAAACCGTATTTTTTTTTAATATTTTTAAAAATTTAAGAATATTATCTCTAATTTTTAAATTTAAGAATATTTTTTTAAAGATAAAATAGAAAAATTTAGTATTATTATTAATTTAGTTTTTTTTTTTTAATTTATGTTGATTAAACTCTAAAAATAGCAAATCTCGAGAAAATTAAATACCATAAATAGAAACGATGCATCGCCTTGTCGGAAGGTAACATGAACCCACTCTTGGGCCGTACGATGGATTTATTAGTAGCGGAATCGACGGTTGTTAGGCGTCCAACGTGGCAGAACCGAGCCGAGCTGAGTGGAAACAAGGGAGCGTCTCGGTTGCCGACAAGGAGTACATGGATCCACGTGGGATCACGAGGACTGTGGGGACCACATGGAAGCGCACGTGTCAACCACCGACGTCCCATCCAGTTGACCGCAGATTGCGGGATCTTTGTACGACTATTCTTTGCCCTTACGTGTCCCCAGGTGGAATTTAATTAAAATTAATTGCGTGAAAAACCTCATTTTTTCAAAATTTAGTGATTTTTTTTATTTATATATTTTTCCTTTTTTCTTTCCTTAAAAAATAAAATGGTTGAATTTTGTTAATTTAATTAAATTGACAATACAAGCTAATTTTATTTTTTTATTATTAAACTTTCAAAATTAATTTATTTTTAGTTATTGAATTTTAAAATATTAGTTAAATAAAAATAACGCCCGAGAATCAATCTAAACAATTTAGTGGATTAGATATTTACTATCATTCAAACAGTTGATGGTTCGTTCCTCACTCGTTGTGTTTAATATCATATTTTTATGTTGTCGTAACAGTAGTAAAAATAGAGTTGTTACACTCGGACATCAATTATCATCCAAAAGTTAATGGTTCCATCTTGGCTCAACCGTTGTTAACTAAAAAAAAAAAAAAAAAAAAAAAAATGTTGTTTAATTTAAACTAAAAATGTAATTATTTTGTTATTCACTACTATTGTTCTTTCACCGAATACTACAAATGACATGGTATTGTCCACACTGCGAGGCGACTGGCTCGTGGAACTTTGTTAGATCTCAACTTTATCGAAAAAGTTACATCTGGTTTATTTCAGCATACAGTGTCTACAAAATGACATGATATTGTCGACACAACGAAGTGACCTGCACGTAGGACTTTGTTAGATTTAACTTTACTGAGAAAGTCTCGTACTACTTTTTTCAACAACAAATAGGTCGACAAACAAAGATTCAAACATTTGACGTTCTCATCAAAAAATATACCTAAACCAGTTGAGTTAGACTCGAGAACAGTTCGTAGTTGTATACGTGTCCTACGAAATCAGGCATATCAATATGAAAAATTTGAGTTTCTTCCCTCACGTAGTCATTTCATGTCATTGCCTAAAAAGAGCCAACCTAAAGCTATAGTCTCCCTAGGTAAAAGAGCTATGTTTTGTGTATTTATTNGTTTTTTTTTTTTAATTTATGTTGATTAAACTCTAAAAATAGCAAATCTCGAGAAAATTAAATACCATAAATAGAAACGATGCATCGCCTTGTCGGAAGGTAACATGAACCCACTCTTGGGCCGTACGATGGATTTATTAGTAGCGGAATCGACGGTTGTTAGGCGTCCAACGTGGCAGAACCGAGCCGAGCTGAGTGGAAACAAGGGAGCGTNTTGAATTATTGTAACTAATTTTATAAATGAAAAACATGTTTTTTTTTTTTTTTTCGTAATGTGACATATCAAATCGTTAGTAAATATTGTAACGTCCCAGATCTAGCGCTAGTAGATATTGTCATTTTTGAGCTTTCCCTTTCAGGCTTCTCCTAAAGCTTTAGAACGGACTAAGGGAAGGTTTCCACGCCCTTATAAATGGTGGTTTGTTCTTCTCCCCAACCAATGTGGGACATCACAATCCACCCTCCCTTTGGGGTCGAGCGTCCTCGCTGATACTCTTTCCTTCCTCCAATCGATGTGGGACCGCCCCAAATCCACTCCCTTTAGGACAGCGTCCTTATTGACACACCGCCTCGTGTCTACCTCCCTTCGAGGAACATCAAGAAGATTGACACATCATCCGGTGTCTAGCTCTGATACCATTTGCATTTGTTAGCGCTGGATCTGGGTCGTTACAAGTGTATTCGGGTTGAATTGAAAAAATCTTTTGGACCAACTCTAAATTTCAAGTAAGTTCACAATCCAACTCTCTAGTTTCGGACTTGGTTGTCAGGTTGTTATCCACGGTACATATTAAATTAGTAACTAAAATCTCATAAAGTTCAAATATCAAACATTCGAAAGTCACAATGCACTACTAAGATCGGTTACAAATGTCAAATATTCTTAATCTTCTCAACCGTCATCAAACACAGTCGTTTATCGAAGACAACCCGAGAGAGAGGCAACCTTCTTTCTCCCCTTTGTCCATGCTAATGATCATGAATATAAATACTGATTAAGGGGACCGATGAACTAAAGGACATCAATTCATGCTCAAATTTCGAATTCAACTCAATTCAATTCAGTGGGTTTCATTAGACGGTTTAAAATTTTAACAGATCAGGTACACGCCTCAAAAGGTCGGTCCTCGAACTTTTATCGTAATCAAAACTACTTAAGCAATCATCTACACAAAAGAGTCAAAATAATAATCAAAATTGATCATAGAAGTAAACCCTAAAACATGATTCAAGTGTTTGTCAATTATTTCTAGACATGAGGGACTTGGCTGTCTCATTTCTTTTGTTTCCATCTTTTGACAAAACCCTTTTTTTTTTCTTTTTTTTTTTTGTCATTTCAATTCAAACCAAAATTAATCTAGGGTTTTGTCTTTTTGCACAATTGTTTAGATCTTTGAAAAGATTGTGTTTTTAATCCAAAAACAACCCTAATAAATAGTTTTGACTGTTTTTGATGAACATGAAAGAGAAAAAGAAACCCTAGCTTAATTGGAATATAATTTATTTCAAGAACAAACCCATCAAAATTTGCCCACAAACACTAATTCATATTCAAAATCACCTCAAGATCAAGAAAAAAAAACAAGGGTTTTAAGAGATAATATCGATCGTACTCATAAATATTTACCTTCGAAGTTAGAAGCCGAACGAGATCGGAAGATCGAGAGAAGAAATCCAATATGAACATAGCTCAACTATCCAGATTGAAGATTTGGATCTTCGTTAGAACGTTTGCAATTACGAATTGGAAATAGGTAGAAAGCCAATATGAACATAGCTCAACTATTCAGATTAAAGATTTGAATCCTCGTTAGAACATTCCCAATTACGAATTGGAAATAGGTAAAGAGTCAATATGAACATAGCTCAACTGAACGTTTCCAATTACGAATTGGAAATAGGTAGAGAGCCAATATGAACATAGCTCAACTGAAGAATCGAATCTTCGTTAGAACGTTTGCAATTACGAATTGAAAATAGGAAGAGAGAGAGATTAGAATTCTCTTACATATTATGTAATTATGAAATTTCAATGTTCTTATTTGTTGTGTGTTCTTGTTCAAGTTGCACCCTCTTGCTTTTGCTTTTGCTTTGGCCTTTTTCTCTTCTTCTCATAGCTAACACCTCTTGCTTTCGTTTGAAAATCACGAACTTCCCTTAAATAGAGACGAACAGCTCTAGCTCCAAATGGGTTGGCTTCCGGCCGGCCGCCGTTTTCTTCAAAGGCTGCACGGAGGCGGCCGATGAGGGCGTCGAGGCTGCCCCAAGCCTGTCGGAGCGGGCAGGGACAGGGAGCTGGCGGGTTGGGCAGGCCGAAGAACGGGCAGGTCTGGTTATGAACTTTGGTCTTCCCAAAATGGTCTAAGTACCGGAGAAATTCCAGCACGTGAGCGCCGCTGCACATTTGTAGAGCCAACGGCGGTCGGTGGTTGCGAAGGTACTGACAGAACGTGTTCCAATCTCGCCGTTTTTGATTCTCATACCGGCTTGGTGTGGTGGTAGAGGATGACGACGGCGAACACGCGGCGGCGGTGATGGTGGTTGTGGTGGTGGTGGTGGGTGGTATGGGTATGGGATTGGATGATGATTTTGAGAACAAATCCATTAAAAAATCACAAAAAGCAACAAAACCCAGCAAGGAAATAGAGAAATCTCTTGAAAGATCGAAACTTTTTGTTATGGGTAGGATTAAAAATGTAATCTTTTAGGGTTTTGAAGAGAACCCAGTTCAAATTTAGGGTTTTTTTGAAGAAAAAACATGAAAAATCAAGAACAGACTCAAAATGGAAGATCAAAAAAGGAAAAAACCAAGTGGGTTTTGCATGGCATGATGAGAAGAACACAATTGATATCGAAAATGATCATGTTTTAAAGCCAAAAGAGGGCTGTTCTTGATATGTTCTTGGCAGAAGAAGAACAAAAAGGTAAGTTTTTTTTTTGGTGTAAAGAGATAGAGAACTGAGAGTTGAGGGCTGTAGAGAGAGAAAGAGAGGAGAGAGAGAGATGGGAGTAAAGTTAAGAAGCATAAGATGACAAGTTTAGCAGTGAAAAGAGTTGATGGTGACCATTGGTAAAAGGACAATTGTGCTGTCACCCACTCACGCTTTGGCGCGTGCATGAATTGTTCATCCTTTTTGATCTTGATGATCTAGGGTTTGTTTCTTTTTGTATTCAAATGAATTCTTAGTACAAGGATTTATACTTTTAATACACGTACTTGTTGAGATAAATAATCCAAAGTGTTTATATGTACAACTTCGACTCGTTGGACCGTGCACGTGACTCGATAGTAAATTTGTAATACGAGGAAGAGGCGGCTTGGTAAAAACGAGAGAACTACCTATCAAGCAGTACTTGTCACGCTGCCCGCTCTGTTTAAGTTAGTTTAGGGGTTATTGACTACATCAAGAGTTTAGAGTTTTCGAGAAAAATAAGGTAGGTATAAAAAGATTAACGTAGAATTTTATTATTCTCTCTCGAATTTGAAATGAAGAAGTGAAAATAGGATTATCGAAGGGCTCTGAGTCGAGGGTATGTAAGAGGTTGAGATTGACAACTTAGCCCTTGGCCTGATTTTTCATCTTCCTCGAGATTTGATTATGCCTTGGGTTAGCTTTTGAGGCTCGGATTAGATTGATCGAGTTCTTTTAAGTCACCGAATTTTGTAAACATCACTATCTATCTTTATCGGTCATAACTATGACTATTCTCTGGTACCGGTACACTTCAGTGAAATATTAAAGAAAAAAAAAAGTTGAGAATAAAAAAATGAAAATGAATAATAAATTGTATAAAAAAAATAATAGAATATAAAACTTTTTGTAATATGAATTACTTATAAATATACATAATGGAATAATATAGCAATAATATGATAGTGGGTTAGATTGGATGGTGAGTTATTATTTTTAATTATTTTAAAAAATACGTGTTATATTAATAATTAAATTCTATTTTAAAAAATACGAGTTAGATTGTGTGGTCGAGTTATTATTTTTAATTATTTTAAAAAATACGTGTTATATTAATAATTAAATTCATAAAACTCAAATATCAAATAATCACAACTCGCCACATGTTACTAACATTAGTATCAAACGTCAAACATTCTTAATCTTCCTAATAAGTAAGGTAGAGTTTAGTTGAGTTATAATCCTATTTTCNAAAAAAAAAAAAAAAAAAAAAAAAAAAAAAAAAAGTGAACCCAGGAACTGACCCAATCCAAACGTTTATAATTTGAGTTGAATAATCCGGATTGGTCGAGTTATCTGATCATATGAATACTTTTTTATATATATATATATTTTATCTATTGTTTTATGATATACTAAAAAAAATGTCGATTTACCCTTTACCTCGATTTCAAACGTATGAACATATAAAAATATCGACACGTCCACGAAAATTAAACGCTCTTTACACGACTCCAACTACAAGAGATGCTAAATATCAATAATAATAATAATAATAATAATATGGCTGCATTTGACTTTATTTAGTCAACAATTTATCTTCATCATCAGACATTAATTACAAACTACAAGGTGTGACATTCCAGAAGGAAAAATTAAAAAAATGAATCAGGCTATTCTATATTCTACACACCTGGAAATGGTAACCCTAGATATAGGGCTGCCCTAAAATCATGGGGATACCCTAAATATGGGTACAGCCTTCATTTTTAGTGCCCTATTTAGATAGGCATCTTCTACTACCAAATTTTATTCCATAAATGTAAATGTTTAGGTTAGTTACTCTACAAACCCTACCATATTATAGGTATATATTATCCCTAAGCATGACCTCAAAGCCCCTGATTTTGTTATGGTCAAGAATATATATGAGGTTCCCTAAGGAGGGCAATTGGGTCATTTTCCATACGTTATCGTCAACCTCGACGCTCGTTGTTGAATCGTTGTTTAACTTGAATGACTCCATGGGAGTTTCAGGCCAAGTAACTAAGGAGGGCAATTGGGTCATTTTCCATATGTCATTGTCAACCTTGACGCTCGTCGTTGAATCGTTATTTAACTCGAACGACTCCATGGGAGTTTCAGGCCAGGTAACTAAGGAGGGCAATTGGGTCATTTTTCATACGTCATTGTCAACCTCGACGCTCGTTGTTGAATCGTTGTTTAACTTGAATGACTCCATGGGAGTTTCAGGCCAAGTAACTAAGGAGGGCAATTGGGTCATTTTCCATATGTCATTGTCAACCTTGACGCTCGTCGTTGAATCGTTATTTAACTCGAACGACTCCATGGGAGTTTCAGGCCAGGTAACTAAGGAGGGCAATTGGGTCATTTTTCATACGTCATTGTCAACCTCGACGCTCGTTGTTGAATCGTTGTTTAACTTGAATGACTCCATGGGAGTTTCAGGCCAAGTAACTAAGGAGGGCAATTGGGTCATTTTCCATACGTTATCGTCAACCTCGACGCTCGTTGTTGAATCGTTGTTTAACTTGAATGACTCCATGGGAGTTTCAGGCCAAGTAACTAAGGAGGGCAATTGGGTCATTTTCCATACGTCATTGTCAACCTTGACGCTCGCCGTTGAATCGCTATTTAACTTGAACGACTCCATGGGAGTTTCAGGCCAAGTAACTAAGGAGGGCAATTGGGTCATTTTCCATACATCATCGTCAACCTTGGCAATCGTCGTTGAATCGTTATTTAACTCGAACGACTCCATGGGAGTTTCAGGCCAAGTACGTGGTGTCTTGAGTTGACTCAACTTAGGTATAGTTAAATCGGTTTGAACTCAATTAAAATTAAATTGTTTCTCTAACCGAATTCGACCTTTATATTCGAGTTGGATTAGTCCTAACGCTCCTAGTTTGATCATTCTAAAATAAATTATAAATTAGCTTTCATTGGTAAGGTTGTAGCTAAAAAAATTACCACAAGGAGGTTTGAAATTTACCTTGGATTTTGGGAAAAAAAAAAAAAAAAAAAAAAAAAGCGTTCACGATGGGACTCGAACCCACAATCTCCCGCTCCGGAGGCGAGCGCCTTATCCATTAGGCCACGCGAACTGTTTGTTGAAGAAGGCGCAATAAATTTATTGATTTATATAACTATATAAATTACGTCACTATTTTTATGAAAAATTATAATTTTCATTAAATTTGGGCTCAAAATTAATAAACGTTGCAACTTTATTTAAAATTCTTTCATAGCATAGGTTTGTAAGGCTTAATTATTGTTAATCTTTTTATTGCTAAAAAAATCTCCGTAATCTCGAGAAATATACGAACAATTAGATAAGATTGAACCGGCGTAAAAAAAAAATATATTCAAAGGACACGCTGTAACGTAGAAAGCAAAATTACGATCAATATAGTGCAGAGATGCTATAACGTTATGTGTTTTGTAGGCACTATCTGATCGTTACAAACAAATAAGGACGTTTACATATGAACACTTCTATCAACCGTGTTGTCCAAGACATTGTCACATAAATTCATCTTAAATCTTGACAAGGGCGAAGCGCAATTCAGATTTAACAACGTCGTTCTCGTCCCTTTCATCGACCCTGAAACTCCAAACACGAACCTTAGTTCCGGTCTTGAGTCCATAAGCTCTAGCAAAAGAGTTCCATTTGTTGACCAAACAATTCACGTAATTTTTCCCCATTAGCCACTTCTTGAACCGAATTGGATTCACTTTTAAATCGGATCCCACTATGAATGTGTCAATGTAGTTCAATTCATCTTCCCCTTTGCTCCGGTGCTCCAACATCTTCTCCTCCTCCGCCGTCATAAATTCCACTCTCACCATCTTCTTCGGCAGCGACAGCCGCCCTTGATTCGTCCTCATGTCAGTCGCCGTCAACTTCTTTTCGATTATCATTTGCACACGGTAACCACCCATTCTTTCCGTTATATGATCTCTCATCTCTGCCGGCATCTCCTCCTCCGCCACCGGCTGAATTTCCTCATCTGGGTCATCTTCATTCATCGGCTCCGGTGGGTTTTCGGCAATTGGGCTATTGCCATTCACGACCCCAGACCGATTTTCGGCTTCTGGATCAACTCTGTTCATCGGCGTCGGCGACATGTTCGGGTTCTCATGGCCAGGACAGTCGATATATTCAACTAGAGTCCTTTTCTTTCTACAAACTATTTGGTTGAAATTGTCCATCCATTGAAACGAGCTAGAACTGATGGAGTCTAGATTATCAGACATTGTTGTTTCTTCCTAAGAATTACTCAAATTGGAGTTAATCGCAGAGTACTCTGTGAGCCGTCGTGAGTTTATTTAAATATTAATATTAATTTTTCCTAATCCTATTACAATATAGAAGATAATCGATTTTATCTTTTTAATTTAAAATTTAAATCTTTTTCTTATCTTAATTTATAAAAATTTCAAAATCTGTAATTATATAATACAAAACGGCATATCTCCACAAACCCTCGATTCTCGCAAACCCATTTGTTTTCAATTTCTCCCGACCCGCCACTGGTTCCCAATTCTCTGCATCTCTTAGCGTGAAGAAACGATGAAAGGAAGGAATTCTGGGAATTTTTCGAACCCATGTTTGACGATGCATCAGCCATGGGCTTCTCTGCTGGTCTATGGTATCAAACGCATCGAGGGCAGGTCCTGGTCTGCTCCCCTCACAGGTTCGTTCTGTCCTTTCAAATCTACTTTCGTTTGAATGTGCGAATAACACAAAAGAAAAGTGGAATTAAGACGCTGAATTGGGGATTCATGTGTTTGAAGTTGCTTTACTGTTGACCCTTTGAATCATCCAACCCTAAACTCTAAATGATTGTGTTATTGGCATATCTTTTGTTAGTTTCTTTCTTCTTTCTTTGTGGATGTGGTTTAGTAAAGGATGATTCTATATTCTGAACTTGATCACTGAAGGTCGTCTTTGGATTCATGCTGCAAGTAAGGTTCCTGAGGATTCTACAATCAAAGCAATGGAGGATTTCTATAGAGAAGTTTATGCTCTGGATGGGATTACTGATCTTAAGTTTCCAGAACATTATCCTGTTTCAAGGCTTTTAGGTATTAAATCTGATGATTTTTCATGATATATTACTTATGTTTTACTGGTTCTTGTGTTTTTTTTGGCGCTTTTCCGATCACATTCCATGAAGTACTTATTTGGAGTCTACCATTAAGGCAACACCATTACTGTTTTGATTGATATCTTGGTGTCTATGCTCTGAATCCATATTTATCTCTATGTTCTGACATATGTTATGTTTGCCACTTGGTGGAATCATCACTTGTTAGACTGATTTTGAGTATGTTATTTATGTTATATGACTGCAGATTTTCATGACTTGCACACTTACAGTGTCGGTTGAGTATGCATGATATGAGCATATGGAGAGGGAAATGTAATTAAAAATGACTATAAATATTGACATCGAGAGTACTTTCGAGCATAATAAATTTGAAAGATGTGTTGAACTATGCACTTTCAGATATGGGTTCATGTGAGATTTCACATTGGTTAGAAAAGAGAACGAAACATTCCTTATAAGGGTTTAGAAACCTCTCCCTAATAGACGCATTTTAAAACCTTGAAGGGAAGCTCGAAAGGGAAAGCCCAAAGAGGACATTGTTAGCGGTGGGCTTGGGCTGTTACAAATGATATCAGAGCTAGATACCGGGTTGTGTGCCAACGAGGACGTTGGGACCTTAAAAGGGGTGAATTGTGAAATCTCACATCTGTTGGAGAGGGGAACGAAACATCCCTTATAAGGGTGTGGAAACCTCTCCCTAGAGACGCGTTTTAAAATCGTGAGGCTGACAGCGATACGTAATGAACCATAGCGGACAATATCTACTAGCGGTGGGTTTGGCTTAGGCTGTTACTTTCGAGCATAATAAATTTGAAAGATGTGTTGAACTATGGACTTTCAGATATGGGTTCATTTGAGATCCCACGTCGGTTGGAGAGGAGAATAAAGCATTCCTTATAAGGGTGTGGAAACCTCTCCCTAACAAACGTGTTCTAAAACTTGAGGGGAACCCCGAAAGAGAGCTCAAAGAGGACAATATCTGTTAATGTGGGCTTGGACTATTACAAATGGTATTAGAGCCAGACACCGGGTGGTGTGCCAGCGAGGACGCTGGGTCCTAAGTTGGAGAGGGAACGAAGCACCCCTTATAAAGGTGTGGAAACCTCTCCCTAGTAGACGCGTTTTAAAACGAGGTTGACAGCGATATATAATGGACCATAGCGGACAATATCTACTAGCGGTGGGCTTGGGCTGTTACGATTCAAAACTATCTATCATATTAAAATCCCATGAGATTTTGAGTTTCTAGACAAGACCCATGCTTGATTATCAACATTCATGTATGTTCATTCAGGTTGTGTTGAAGTGGTTGGCTGTGTTCATGGTGATGAACTGAAAAGTTGGGATAAAGTACCTGAAGGGGTGGGTAGCCTAGCTTTCCTCATCCATACCTTAGTTTCTGAGGCATCTTATCTAAGAAAAGCTAATAAAAGTAAACCTGCAGGTTAGACTAGAAGCACAAACTGATTTCTGCTGGCTCTGTGAACAACCACAGGTGTGTACTGATTTAAAATCAAGTTTCAGCAGAGTTATAATATACTGAATGAAATTTCTTTAACTGTTTCAGAAATTACTGATTCCGTTCGAGATGCGTGGTTACCAAGGCGTTTATAACTTAGAAAAGAAGGTGGAAATGTTAACTTTGTTTCGATTCTCTCTTTAATGACTCTTTTGTGTGCGTTTGTTCTAAAATCAGATTGTATTTGGTCAGATATTTGAAGCAGCTGTTAGAGGTCTCATCCATGTTAAATGCCCACTGCCTGTAAAGTTTCAACTTCCAGATCCTAGAGATCCATTTTCCTTGAAGCCAGGATCTGTCTCGTCACGTTCTCCCGAGACTAAAGGATCTCGATCCGAAGTGGAGAAGTCATCTAAACTCGATGCTGTCATAGCTGGTGCTCGAGCAGCTGCTACTCAGTTTTCGAAAAAGAACCAGGACCCCCAAACTTCTATCCATGACAATACTTCTAATTTTGGAAGAGCAGGGAAATCCAGAACGGACGAGGCTCAATCTACCAACTTTCGTCAAGACAAGGTTCCACGAGCTAATATCGACGAACAAGCTAGTAGCTACCACACTCGATCTAAGGCACTTTTCACACAACCACAGCAGCAAAATGGAGCTCCCTCTAAGGTAATCACGATTAGGACTTCATTTTTAGAGATGTTTAAGGATTAAAGCAAAGATTGAGTAACTACAAGCTAAAAATATCTGAAAGCTTAGGACCATGGAAGGATTTTAATCATAGATAGTCTTGAAGAACGTACTGCTGCTCGTAAAATTGCTGGTGCTATGTGTGACACCATGCAGCAGTCTCATTGATTTTAGAGGAAGCATATTTGAACAACTAAGAGTTTTGTATTCTTATTAATCATGTCATTATTAATTTCTACTCGCAATTAACGAGTGATCTCGTGTCATGTTTAGATCTTTGCTGCTGCATTGAGAGGACTGAGACCGACATGAATGTTGATCGATTCAATTGCAGAGAAGATTCGTACATAGAAAAGCAGGGCATGTGAAAACTGACTTCTATTAAGTAGTTTTACAGTTGTTTTCAATTAGTTCCTTGCCACGGAGTTTCGATTATTAGTGTTGTAATATAGAATGATTCGGTGAAGAACTGAGAGTCAAGGATTCAATATTATCAGAGCTTGATTTTCAGTTCATGTAACCTTTTGTCTCATAATTAAGTGATATCAATGTCAAACAGAGCGTATTAACTTTAAAAAGTTTCGTTTATGTTCATTAGTTTTCATTTGATTCTAATGAGTTCTTATCGTTAATGTCGTTTTCGTTCGAGGGCAACTTGCACAAATCACTTCTATAGTAAAAATCATAATAATTTCTATCGACATAGTTGAATCTTCGAGATTTTCAACCTATCATGCGTGATGCGCGATGGAAAAATCATTAATTTTGAAGTCAAATATTCATGTTTTTTATTCAATAACTTGAAGAAATATTAATGTATGCATTTAATAAACTTCTTTTAACTTATTTGATATCCATTTATTCGACACAAAATTCACCCATTTATATAATCCAATAATGTTGTGGGCTGCGATGAAACTGGAACTCACCATCACGGCCCAAGGCGATGGAAGGCTGCCACTGTTCGGGTTGAAGCTCAGACGTCTGCTGCACTCTAAACCAATATTCTTGCGGAGATGGGGACCGATACCATCGAAGAATCGAGCACTCAACCAGCAAGCAACTGTGTTTCTTCTCCATGGGACACAAAGAGGTCAGATCTATTGTTTGAATCGCTCTATTTCTATGATAATTCGAACCCCTTTTCTGCAATTTAGGAAAAAGAAGCAAAAGAAAGGAAGATTTTAGGAAGTATTTGGAGTCTAATGGCGTTGTATGAACAAAATGACAAGCCTTCCTCTGCCCTCTGTTGGATGATGAAAGTCCAACGTCGGCTAATTTAGGGAATGATCATAGGTTTATAAATGAGGAATACTAACTCCATTGGTATGAGGCCTTTTGAGGAAGTCCAAAGGAAAGCCACGAGAGCTTATACTCAAAATGGACAATATCATACCATTGTGGAGAGTCGTGTTCGTCTAACACCCTCCCGTAAGTTCTTTCTTTCAGTTTTTGGTTTTGGATCATGTTCTTATGTCTTGCTTGCTGCCTTGATTGTTGGACAAATATCAATAGTTGAGGTTATTTCGTGGAGCATAATGTTTTTCTTGAAATGCAGTTTGTTTTATGTTCTTCATCAGCCCATATCAAATCTCAGAATCTGCTAATAATATGATACAATGAGTAGCTGTTCTGTGTTATAAGCTATCAAAAAAGAGTTTATTTCAACTGGGTTTATGTCGTGATTCCATATCCAAATTTTGGTCTGTTTGAGCGCTTTACAAGCCCACCGCTTGTAGATATTGTCCTCTTTGGATTTTCCTTTCAAGAGCTTCTCCTTGTGATGTCTCTTATCCTCGTCACAAGACAAGAGGATGTAGACAAGAAATCTCCTTTTCCCTACATCGAGACATACCTGACAAATTTAAAACTAAGCAATTGTGAGATCCTATATATGTTAGAGAGGGAAATGAAGCATTTCGTATAAGGGTGTGGAAATCTCTCTCTAGTAGATGCGTTTTAAAACTGTGAGGCTTATGGAGATACGTAATGGACCAAAATGGATAATATCGGCTAGCGGTGGACTTTGGCTGTTACAAATGGTATTAGAGTCAGACACCGGGCGGTGTGCCAACGAGGACGCTGGACCTTAAGGGGGTGGATTGTGAGATCCCACATCAGTTGCAGAGGGGAACGAAACATTTCTTATAAGGATGTGGAAACCTCTTCCAGGTAGACGCGTTTTAAAATCATGAGGCTGATGGCAGTACGTAACGGGTCAAAATGGACAATATCTTTTAACGGTGGACTTAGACTGTTACAAACTGTATCAAAACCAAACACGGGTGGTGTGCCAGCAAGGACGCTGGCCTCGAAGGGAGTGGATTGTGAGATCCCACATTGGTTGGAGAGGGGAACGAACCATTCCTTGTAAGGGTGTGGAGACCTCAACCTGGCAGACGCGTTTTAAAACCGTGAAACTGACTGAAAAAAGTGCAAAATATGAACAAAGTGCAAAATATAATATTATGAAGAACAAGACTATGAAAATCTTAAGAAATTAGAGCTTTTGTAGGCGATCATTTAGAGAAATTAGGGATTTTGGAAGGTATCTTGATGATAAGGAATCAACTTAAGGGAAGGCTTGGATACCAATCATAAAGAATCATTACAAGGGAAGTAAGATTCGGATTACCTTGTTAATCGAATATCTCAAGACAAGAACACTTGTTTGAGATTCGGATCACTCCACAAGCAAAATTGATCATGTCTAGCTTGAATGATTCTAAACATGCAATCTAAACTACATAGAATTGCAAAGGAAAGGTACGAACACTTAGCCCTAATGATAAAGCATCACTCCAAGGGAAAGTAAAATTCAGATTACCTTGTTGATCAAATATCTGAAAGCAAGAACACTTGTTTGAGATTCGAATAACTCTACAAGTAAGATTGATCATGTCAAGCTTGAATGATTCTACATGCAACCTAAACTACATAGAATTACAAAGAAACTTAGCCATTGGCTAAAGGAAAGCATAAATGCTCATTTTATATAGCCACTATGTATGCTTTATGGCAAAATACATTATAGAAACACCACAACTCTAATATCATCCACCAAAATTTGTAACCATCCAAAGAGGACAATATCGACCAGTGGTGGGCTTGAGCTTGAGCTTGGGCGGTTACAGATGATAAGTCTACTTCTTTTGTTTTTTTTGGGAATTTTGTGCAGCTTAACGCTTCTCCGTGGTGCCATATCTTTAGCAAATTCTTTTGTAACTTCCCTTTGTCTATAGCAAGTTCTTGTTTCTTATCGAACAAAAAATATCGTGTTGCAGTTGGAAGAACTTAAAATCTCGCACAACATCGCCGTAACGTCTACCAAGGATACCACCGATGATGAGGATTGAAACTATAAGCTATGAGGGACTCATGGAGTTGTACATGGGAGGTTGATGATTGTTCTGTATAGTAGCGAAGAAAAAAGAATGTGATATCTTATTCCTCAAAGGTATGTCAAGACCTTACGCTATGCTTGTTTAAAGAGGAAGGAAGATATTTGGTAAAAAGTTGAATTGTTTGAGGTTTATATCTGACAAGGAGCAATCACTTAGGATGAAACCTATCCATTATGTAACCGTCCAAGCACACTACTAACGGATATTATTCGCTATGGCCCGTTACTTATCATTGTCAGCATCGCTGTTTTAAAACGTGTCTGTTAGGAAGAGGTTTCCATATCCTTATAAGAAATGCTTTGTTCCCCTCTCCAACGGATGTGAGGTCTCACAATCCATCCCTCTTAGGCCCAGTGTCCTCGTTGACACACCGCTCGGTGTGTAGCTCTGATATCATTTGTAACAGCCAAAACCCACTGGTAACAGATATTGTCCACTTTGGCCCGTTATGTATCGCCGTCAGCCTTATGGTTTTAAAACCCGTCTGTTAAGGAGAGGTTTCCATACTCTTATGAGGAATGTTTCGTTTCCCTATCCAACCAATGTGAGATCTCACAATCCATCCCCCTTGGGCCCAGTGTCCACGTTGACACACCGCTCGGTGTCTAGCTATGATATCATTTCTAACGGCCCAAACCCACTACTAACAAATATTGTCTGCTTTGGCCCGTTATGTATCGCCGTCAGCCTTATGGTTTTAAAACCCGTCAGTTAGTGAGTGATTTTCATATCCCTATAAGTAATGCTTTGTTTCCCTCTCGAATCGATGTGACTATCGCTTTCCTTTCAAACAAGGATGACTAGAACTGTTGTATGTCGTGGAATTCAAAAGATAGGACAAGCTACAAAAGTGGACATCGATAGAAGGAAGGAGACAAAAAGATGAGAAAACCAAGCAAAGGGAACCATTATCCAACCAAGGATCTTTCCAAAAACTAGTGTCTGATCCATCACTGTTTCAAAAACTTCAAAAACTTCACAAGCAGCTGATACCCATTTGGCCGCAGCTTTTAATCATTGGTTGGCTGGCAAAGGTGTGAGATGCAATAGGACATCAACGAACGAGTATCATCGTTCGTGAATGTATCAAACACAATCTAGGACAAAGGCTTAGGTTCCAAACGTTGAAGACTTAGCTCTGAAGGATTTAACCGTCGTTGTTACTAGATAATCGAAAGAAACTTTAGGACCTAAAATCATGTCTTCAATACCAAATATCGGTGGCGAAAAACTCGTGAAAGGGATATTTTACTCGAACAATTTGTTTTCTAGATTTGCAGCTGGCCTAAAATTATGGGTTTAGAGTTGTTTGTTGTTTGGGCAATAGTTTAAACCTAGTGAACCTAACCTTAAACTTTGTGTTGGGTCTGGAAAAGTAGAAAGTTTTGACACAACCCTCCAAATTGTTGTTTGGGGGCTCTACTTACATTCCTATGCTCCCCAAAAGTTTTAATACCCATTATTGATATAGGTTTGAAGCTGGCAAGTGAACCCAGTTGGCCTTGAGTTGGACCCCCACCTACTAACATAACTTCAACCAAACCCAAAACTTCAAAGGTAAATCATTGAGGCAACTTTAAGTTAAAGCAATGTAAATTCAAATCTGAGTATCTGTTCTTCATGTTCTTCATATCACAGGGTTTTGGTTTTGTATTGACTCTATTTTGCTTGTAACCCATTTTCCAGATCACTCTTAACCGATGTGGGATCTCACAATCCTCTTCTCTTCGGAGCCCAGTGTCCTCGCTGGCACTCGTTTCCTTCTCCAATCGATGTGGGACCCCCCATCCACCCTTTTGGGGTCCAGCGTCCTTGTTGGCACACCGCCTCCTGTCCACCCCTCTTTGGGGTTCAGCCTCCTCGCTGCCACATCGCCTAATGTCTGGCCCTGGTATCATCTGTAATGGTCCAAGCCCACTGCTAGCAGGTATTGTTCTCTTTGGGCTTTTCCTTTCGAGTTTCTCCTCAAGGTTTTAAGATCCGTTTACTAGGGAGAGGTTTCTATACCCTTATAATGAATGCTTCATTCTTCTCCCCAACCGAGGTGGGATCTCACTGATATCTTGCTTTGTACAAGCTATGTTCATCATAAATTATTGACAAGTAGCAATGACGGGTGTGGAAACCTTTCCCTAGTAGACACATTCCTTATATTTGGTTGGAGAGAGGAACAAAACCGTCCTTATAATGATGTGAAAACCTCTCCCTAATAGACTCATTTTAAAGCCTTAAGGGGAAGCCCTTGAAGAGTAAGCCTAAAGATGACAATATCTGCTAGCGGTGGGTTTGGGCTGGTACACCAAATGATCGTTTATCAACAGATATGATTATGGTACTTGTTCAACATATTGTATTCATATCCATTGTTTACCGTGCTCTTTACAAGCTATGTTCATCTCAAACCAGTGACAAGTAGCAATGATTTAGACATTGTCGTTTGTTTTATTATATTTATGTCTATCGATGGTACCACTCTATAACAATTGAATTGTAATCATCAAACATCTATTATAAGTAGAACGAAGCCGAGTTATAATACCATCCTACCAAAATTGCTCTAACGAAAATACTCGTTCGACCATCTTATTAAACTTCATATCACTTTTCGTGGAATATCTAATCATAATTAAAAATTTTAATTCATTAAATGAAAATATTTAAATGAGATAGAGAGAGAAAGGATTATATTTGTCACTTTTATGAACTTAATTCTAAGTTGACTTACAAAATTTATTATATTAATAGTCGTTATCGAAATTAATATGATCAAAATTAAGGTACGAGTAATTAGAAGACAATAGTCAAATTCGTGCCAAATTTGTAGCATAAAAAATTAAGTTCCGTGGTCGTTGGTAGTTGAATTCAACTTCGTCTAAGCTTCGTTTTAACAATCATGATTTGTTTTACCGAACATAAATTATATGAACTTGTCAACGTCTTCCTACCCCACGTTATATACTGTGAGCCGTTGTTGTTACTCTCTTGCTTGCTTATATAACGTTTCTTTCAAAAATCTCTCTTTGTCCTCGTTTTATAAAACCTTTAAACCGAGGTTAGAGGCTCGAGCATACGTCGCTTGGCCATAGGCGACGTAAGAATGAATTGGGTTGGGTTAGCTCACTTGTCATTGGATAGTGAGTGTGTCGCACCATTGCAAGTCCGCTATTGTAACAACTGGATCGAATTAAGACATTATTTAAGAGAGAGAAAGTAAAAAGGAAGAGAGAGAAATAAACCCTAAAAAAAAAGGTGTTAAGTCAAAGAAAAAAAAAAGGAAGTCAAATCTCATACTACTTCTTAATAAATAAATAAATATAAGAATTATTTATTTATGANCTCCTCACAGATAGTTACATTACTCTTGACAGATTTTTCTAACTTGTTTTCTCTATTTAACAAATCTCTGTTAACTTTTTTCATTCCAACTCATTTCTTCCTCTTTTAACTTTTATTTCCCTTATCTAACGTACCTTTTCTTTCTCTTTCTCTCTCTATCTCTCTCTCATCTCAAAAATGGAACCCAATGAAAACCAGCTCAGCTCCTACTTCCACCACCAACACCACCATCAGAGTCCCACCACATCGCCGACCAATGGCCTATTACCCCCTACCCACCACCTCTCCTCCTCCGACGCCGGCCCCCACGTCGTTTACCCTCACTCCGTCCCCTCCGCCGCCGTGTCCTCTTCGCCTCTCGAGCCTGCCCGCCGTAAGAGAGGCCGGCCGAGGAAGTACGGTACGCCGGAGGAAGCTTTAGCGGCCAAGAAAGCTGCTACAGCGTCGTCTCACTCTTCGTCCTCCAAGGCTAAGAAGGACCTCGCTTCTTCTTCTTCCCTTAATGCCGTTTCCGCTTCTTCTTCCTTCTCCGCGTTTTCGAAGAAATCTCAGTTGGCTGCACTTGGTGGGTTTTTGTGCTTTATTTGACGAGTTTTTTTATTGAATTGTTTTGCCCTTGTTGCGAATTTTGTGGATTTTTCTGGGGTTTTGGAATTTGTCGTTGTTTTCGGATTTCTGGGTTGTGGAATGAAATTTCCTTTTTTACCGTTTCTATAATCTTCGTTTGAGGGTTCTCTCTGGTTTCTGTTCTTTGAATTCATTTTTTGTTCTTGTTTTTGTTTTAAACCCTACTCTCAAAAGTCCTGTTGATTCCCTTGTACTCCTTTTCAGCGAGTTTCCTCGATTTTTTACTGTATTTTGGTTAGCATGAACGTTCGGGTTATGATAGTTTTTGTTTAATTTCCGGAACTAACCTGGAGTTTATGAGAATTGTATCTGAATTTTTAGCCATTATATCCTCAACCGATTCAAATCTCTACTCCATATGTTGAAAATTGTATCTGAATTTTGGTTGCAGCCATTCGTGTAGAAGTTTAGAATTCTAGAATTATGATTAGAGTTCTTGTTTGTTCGTTTGTTATGTAGATAATGAACTATCTTGATCACTAATTGTGTTGCATTTGCACCATGATTTGTATATGAAACAATTTTCATTTATGTTGAAAATAAGGAACAAATTTGTTTTTTTTTTTATTTGTTCACATTGGATCTCTTTTGATAAATCCATAATGGCTTTAGTAGCTATCCATTTTGGGGATTTGCTTCAAATTAGAAACCTCTCTTGAAATTTGATATTGTGTGAGGACGGTGCATTTACTTTTGGGGCTGTTTGTGAGGTTGATGTGAGTGTGGGTTTACCACTTGAAAACTTTTGTTACTCTGTCCACCATCTAAATGAAAAGAAGAAAGGGAAAGGAAAAANAAAAAAAAAAAAAAAAAAAAAAAAAAACCGATACACTCCTGAAGCATACGAGAGTAGGGGGAATAGTTGGTAAATTTTCTTAAACAATAGATGCAAAACGAAGCGTTGGTAATGTTTTCATGTTCTGAAATAACATGTTTCCTGTCATGACTATGTATATATATTAAGGTTTCATTTAGTTTCGTATTTTTTCACTCACGACTATACGCTTGAGTACTTACTTGAAGTTGGTTCTTCTCACTGGAGATGTAGGTAATGCAGGCCAAGGTTTTTCGCCACATGTTATTAATGTAGCGGCTGGTGAGGTAATGGTTCTCCTTAGCTTTCATAGATTTGATTCCATTTATACCGACGTGCTTGGAAGTGCATGTCATGTTGTCCTGGCATTGATATATCTAGTATGATGGCATTGGTACTGCAATAGGACACCAATACCATTAGGAATCTCAGGAATTTCTATGATCTTGATTACTATTTTGTGTTGGGATGCAGAGTATTTTGAACGTGTTTGTGCATTTGATTGTTTCTCAATTCAATTTCCGATCTCTTGCCTTTCAATATAGTTTATGTCTTGATAAATAATAGACATTGTTTCTGCATATGATGTTTTTGAAGTTATTTGAAAGATTCAATCTTTACTGCTTTTAATTTAAAAGGAACGTGCCCGCCTCAACCACCGATTGGTTAAGTTTTCATACTCTGATGGGGCACAATGTCCACTTATAGAGATTATGCAGAAGCTTTTCTGTTCTCTCTTTCTCTCTCCTTTTTCTTCCCCTTCCCTCCCTCCCTTTTTCTTTTCCTTTTGTCTTGTTTTGGGGGCAAGTAAGGTTGAATACTTGAGATTCTGTTTACGAGTCATTTGAATTCGCTTTTCTGATTATATACACATAGTTGTAAGATAAAACTATTTAACTACATTGACTTGACTTTTCCCTAATATTGTACTTTTTTTCCCTCTTGGTGTTGAGTGATATCTACCAAAGCTTTCCTGAAAGAGATGAAAGTGGGCAATGGGCATGGAAAAGTAAAAAGAAAGGGAGAACAAGCAGCCATCCTCAACACAACTATAAAAAACTCTCAAAATATAAAGTTTTGACACATTTGTTTCTTATCATATGCACGCACGTGCACACACACATAAATTATGTAGAGAAAGCATTAAAAATCTACACAATATCACAATCTATTTGTGATCAAATAGAGATATATATTTACAATTATTATGCTTACTATCCAAGGGCAATGCACTTGAATTTAAATCCACGAGAGTCATTGTTGAGACTTTTGTATTGAGAATCTTTGAGCCAACCACTTGGACTCATGAATTTTCTCATCTTAGTAATGCTGTAGAATTGGTCCTAATTTTGAATCTATTGAACATTAAATGGTCTGAATGCTATAGAGTGCAGAAAAAGAAGAAAAATAAGATAATACTCAATTAAAAGGTGTTGTAATGCAGGAGAAATGTGATTTAAACAAGAGAATACACATTTGAGAATTGTTATAAATAGTGGATGACGTTGGAAAAAAATTGAGGACGACTTGCAGATGAGGATGGTTTCTTAGTAACCCTCTCACATACTGGCACACATGTTCATGTACTCCTATGCATACACAAAGGAAATTTTAGATTTATGTTCTTGAATATGCGTAAGGTACGTGTATCATGTGGTTTTTGGTAGGACTGAATGTTACGCATATCTGAATAAGAGAGTGCCAGGCTAATCTGCAACTCCACTATGGTCATTTTCGTTTTCTGACAGAATAATATTCTGCATGCAAACAAGGAAACTTGAAAGTATGAATGGAAAAAAAGGATAAAAATCGAAGTATAAAAGATGATCCATTATTGGTTGCTTCACAGTCTTTCCCTCAAAGGAAGAACTCTCTGTGTTTTGTGGTTCTATGGTTCTGTTGTGTAAATTTTTTTGTGTGATGTGATCGCCATGTTATTATAGCTACTTATTTCGTATTAACCATTACAGCTCATTCTTTTTCATCTATGTAGATTTGTATCAATATAGCTTTATCTTTTCATATTATGCCCATGTATTCTAATTTCTATCTGATCAATTGATGGCTCATGTTAAATAGTTGTTTGCGACTATATATAGATAACTGCATTCAGGTTGAGAAACTCCTTCAAGCAAATCATTTTTTGTTTTCTGCCTCTTTTGTGATCCTTTTCCAAGAATTTTTGTGTCCAATAACAAGGAGATGAAGGTTCAGAACCACTGATTTGGGTTTTAGGAAAGTGGAGCTGTGGTGGGTTGGCGGCTTAGTTTCATGAAAAACCTTAATCATAGAGAGACAGAAGAGTGTATGGCCATCTGGATCTAGGTTCTCTACTAGTGACGGGTTTTACTTAATAGGTTCGGGACATTTTTTCTTGTTAAGTCGTTGCCTAACAACCTGGCTACCAATGATTTTATCATCTTCCAAGAAGAAGGTTTAGTAAGTGTTATGTGTGTTCTTTTTCTTCGAGGTATCAATATTGGAATGTATTTCGAAAGAGGAATCCTTATAAGTACTCTCTCTTTACGGGTTGCGATGCTAGTGCAAAGTTAAGCAGAGATGCAACATAAGTCACTTGTTTCTGCAAATTGCTTGGCGAAGTCGTGTGTCTCTATTCCTCCTAGGTGGAAGCTCTTAAGTCAGTTTGGTGGCAGGTGGTACTTTCTCGAGATGCCCAAAACTTCATTCTCAATATGCCGTGCAGCTTTCCTTTTAAGGGCAAGGCATGAGATTATATGGGCTGTTTCTTGATAGATTATTTATCATTGGAGTGTCCTTGAAGCTTTTGTTTTTGTCTTTCTAGGTAGCAAATCTTTTATTGAAAATGAAGGAATATAAGGGAGGATAAGAAACCCACCCAAATCAAAGGAGATTATTATGGAAAGAAAAAACTCTCCAATTGGTCAACGTCAGAGAAGTAGAAATATTACAGAAGCACATTGAGAGAAGTCTTCATCTAAACGTTTAAATCTTACGGTATCCCATTTCTCCATAGCATTAAAAGTGTTATTTCTTTAGGCCTCATCTCTCGAAAATATTGCAAAGAGAGAGTGGATTATCCGGTAGCTCTTTGGTTGTTGCTCAATGAAGTGTATGTCGGTAATTCCATTTGGCTCTGGTTTTTACTCGTACATTTCATTCGATCAATGAAATTGTTGTTTTCTACATAACAGCTAAAAGTACCTCTTGTTTTCAGAAGTAAAAATGTTAACATAAATGGCAATGTGAGATCTCACATCGGTTGGGGAGGAGAACGAAGCATTCTTTACAATGGTTTGGAAACCTCTCCCTAGCTTATGCGTTTTAAAAACCTTGAGGGGAAGCCCGAAGGGAAAAGCCCAAATAGGGCAATATATGACAGGCAAGGACGCCCTTTTGGATTTCGTGTCATTTAGTTAGTCTCTTAGTTATAGCAAACCTTGTTTATTTATTTGGTAGATACGGACGAATTTCTTAATTGGTTTACTTGTCATTTTTCATTTAATAATGGCTCATGTATACTCTATATTATATGCTTGATGAGCTTTGGCTGTATACCTTGGCCACTTTACCCTCCTAACACTCACTACGGTCATATTGAATAGGATGTGGGTCAGAAAATTATGCTCTTTATGCAACAATGTAAGCGGGAAATTTGTATCCTTTCTGCATCTGGTTCGATCTCCAACGCATCTCTCCGTCAACCAGCGACATCTGGAGGCAATATTACATATGAGGTATTTTGTTTTCCCCATCTGATATTGCATTTCTTCCTCAGTGTGCGGAGGAAAAGAAAATAAGAATGATGCTTTGTATCTATCATGGATAAATTTGTTTAAATCTTGATATATTCTGTGAGCTCTTGCAGAAAATAGACAAAGGATAACTGGCTTCTCATTTTGATAATGCATTATAATAACTATTTGCAATGTAATGATACTATTAGGGTCGTTTTGAGATTGTTTCATTATGCGGATCTTATATACGAACTGACTTCGGAGGAAAGACTGGTGGTCTTAGTGTATGTTTATCGAGTGCTGATGGCCATATAATAGGAGGGGGAGTCGGTGGACCGTTGAAGGCTGCTGGACCTGTGCAGGTACGGTAACCAACAGATAGGGAGTGGGAGATTTCACTTGCTTAAGTTAGTAGGCTTAAAGAGTTTTAGATTATTATTCTTTTGCTTAGTTCATTCTGGTACGGACCTGTCCACATCAGGTCATTGTAGGTACCTTCGTAATCGACCCGAAGAAGGAAGTTGGTGGTGTTAAAGGTGATGCATCTGCTGGAAAGTTGCCCTCGCCTACTGGTGGGACACCAATGTCAAATCTACGCTATGGCTCGAATGTCGACTCGGGAGGTAATCAAGTCAGGGGAAACGATGAGCATCAAGGTATTGGGGAGAGTCATTTCTTGCTTCAGCCCCGGGGAGTGAACCTGACGTCGTTGCGATCTACAGACTGGAGGATGAGTCTGGATGCCACAAACAATGCTTATGATTTGACAGGTATAATCATACTATAAAAAAGACCCACACACATGACACAATCCCTTCATTTTTCCTTGTTTTTTTGCAGGAAGAACAAGCCATCATTCTCCCGAAAACGGAGATTACGATCAGATTCCCGATTGAAGCTAACACACGGGACGGGACGGGACGGGACAGGACAGGACAGGACAGGACCGCAAAGTTTGTCGTAGATAAATGTACAATATCAACAGTTGCAATGCCAGGCATCTCCTCTTCACTCTCTGTTAGCTAATTCTGGTTGTAGTATGCACCATATACTGTAAAGGTGATAAACTCTTTAGAAGTTCTTAAGCTCCTCTTGCATTTTATTTTCCCTTCCCCCACCTTTCTAAGTTCATCCACCTTTCATGGTGTATTTGCTTGTTAAGTCGCTGTCTAATTCTAATTCCCCTGTTTTTACTTAGATGAACAAGTTTGCTGTAGTTGTTACCTTTTGCAATCTCCAATTTGATCATATAAACAGATACCTCTGGTGATTTAGAATTCCTTGCAATAATCTCCCGGTGATGAACAACAATGCTGTTTGATTAATTCATAAACTACAACAGGTAAAACAACAATACATAACTTCACTTTCACTTTACTTTTTGATGTGCCTTATTTACATTCTTCTATAAATTCTCTGTAAATTTTCGTATCGAATGAGATAGCATCGTGTTTTGGTATACCACCACAAGTTAGAGCTCTTACGAGCGACCTTACTTTTACCAAATCGTTTTTACAGGTTTTACAGGTGAACGCCCATATTCCTTTTGGTTGAGCTGCTTTACTCTTTGGGTTTGCTCTTGTTTCAACATTTTTTTTCTTTTATTAGAGAAACGGATCAAAAAAAAGTCCTTAAGATCGGGTCAGATTTGGTACCAACTTCTATCTATGACTTGCTCTTGTAGATTCTTCTTAGACTTCCAGTGGGTTTTTCTATGTCTTTGAGTTATGGTTAAAGATGTCAAAACGTGCAATCTGAGATGACGTACGACTTGATGAGAATCTTTCATGTTTCATTGGAGGATGACAATAATCCAACGAAAAGGGTCAATCTCAATGCTGTCTCCCTCAAATGGAAATCAAACCGTTTCATAATTTTCAATAAGTATACGTCAAGCTCGCTGCTTTTGCTTTTGATATCACATCATACTTGGTTTGAACTTTGAGCACTTTCAATGGCTATTATTGAACTAGTTTTAAGATGGGTTTCGAGATGAAAAGTTAGTTCTTTCTTTGGGTGAACCCTTTTTGCCCCTTTTCTCAACCTTTATAGTAAGCCTTTTTATAACCGAACTCATTCTAAACATTGCTATTAAAGAGAAAAAAGGGCACTTCGAAATTTGTAAAGATCCCCTTTTGTGGGATCGAACATTGTGGCAAATATTTCACTATTTCGAAATTTGTAAAGATCCCCTTTTGTGGGATCGAACATTGTGTCAAATATTTCACTATTCAAAATAGGGAATTTTGTGCTTAATCAGACCTCAACTTTCTATTTAATGTCTAGTAAGTCAAAAAACGGTCGAGTAGGTCAAGAATTTAGTGCATGTTGAACCTATGGACAAGTGAAAACATTAATGTAAATGTCAACATATCACAAAAAATTAATACACTATCTCGAGATTAAGGGTTCAAAAAATCTTATCACCCAAAAAACTCAATCAACCCAACCCAAAATTAATACACTATCTCGAGATTAAGCGTTCAAAAAATCTTATCACCCGAAAAACTCAATCAACCCAACCCAACTGATAAAAAATTTATGGATTAAGTTGGTTGGGTTGAATTTTAAATTCTAAAAGTTGGGTAGGATTGATTTTTTTTTTCTCCATTGGTTGGGTTGAATTTTTGGAAAATTTAAATGGGTTGCGATAATTTTTTAGTCGTATTAACCTCACCCACCTAATCTTACCTTATCCTACTTTTAAGATTATTATTAAGATTATAAATATTTGATTTTTGTAATTGATGTAATGATGAGTTATGAATGTTTGATATTTGAGTTTGATGATCGTAAAAAAAAAATCAAATTGATAAAAATAAATATAGAAATGAGAATCTAAACCTAGGATCTTAAGAAATTATGCCAATTAACAAAGAAATGACCAAAAGATTAGGTTCTACTGTGAAAGAAAAGGAGTAGAACAAATTAGAGGGCGATTCAAGTTTCAGAAGTGGCTCGATTTTCCTTCTCTTGCAGATTTGGTGGAGAATTTCTTGATTTGGAAGCGAAGAACTGAATGGGGGAAGCCGCCGAATATTTCTCCAAAGATTTCGACTGGGAAGAGCTACGAATTCGGGTCGAGAACGACCCGCTTTTGCAGTACCATTTGCTTCCATTTCAGCCCTGCGATTCCATTCCCTCAGTTTCTGCAGAAGCCGATTCTGACGCTTGGAGCCGCTTTCACCTCCGCCACTCCTCCGGCAAATTCTTCAAGGTTTTGATTCCTTTTAGCGTATTCATAGCAACCTAACTTTGTTGTTTCTTTTAGAGTAGTTGTGATTTGAGCTCTTTGCGTTTCGCTTCAGGAAAGGCGGTATTTGTTGAAGGAATTCCCTGAACTGGTTTCCTGTAAGAAGAACTGTAAAGTTTTGGAGGTTGGTTGTGGTAATGGAAGCACTGCTCTTCCAATCTTGCGGTAACCTCCAACGTATTCAACTTTTCCTCTGCTTTACTTCAATTTTTTTGGGAGTTTGATAACGTAGAAATTTGGTTGATACAAACGAGTTGCGTTGTCTTTGTTTATATGAAATACTGGCCAATTCCTCCATGTCGTATGTTATAGGATTGATAGGTAGCATCTTTGGAAGATGAATATAATCTATATCTCTCCTTTTTTATTTCGTTAGGACAAGTTCAAGAACTTGTTTTAGGGTTCTTCACATAACCTCTTAATGTGTTCTGTTCTCGATTAGTTACGAGCGAGAGGTGTTCATTATAAGAGCGAATTGATCCTTCACTTCCTTTTGAGATCTTGATTCTGGACTATCCATCCTACTCTATGCAGGTTCCCATTTGCATCATCGGTAGGATATACGCTCATATAACGATATACTCTTCCATATTCCGTTGAAATTCGAAACTTTTCATGTAGGTTGATATTCATATACTTTGTCGATAAAGTTAGAGCTTATAGAAAACAATGATTATTGATTGGCCAAGTTGAGCCATTTAGTGAGGGCCTATGGAAAATGACCTTTTGGTTTTTAACACCGAAACCACTTAGAACGGAGCATGGTCGCTTCATTTTCCTCATCTCTCCCCTTCTAAATGAAGGATGATGTGTATTCTATACATTTTTCTTACTTTGTTCAAGAGCTGAATCACAGATATTCCTTCATGAAACTTCATTAGGTGTTACGAGTGCATCTGCGACGATTATGGAATCGAACACAGCGTTCGCAATGTTTTATGTTCATCCCAGTACTTGTAGTGCATTTGCATGGTCAAGATAGAAGAAATTTGTACCATTAAATATGGCCTTTGAGTGCTAGATCTTATTGCTACCAATTCATTATCTTTACACATGATTACTTTCTTTGTAGTGGGAACGAAAATATTGTCATCTATGCTTGCGATTGTAGCACGGAAACTCTTGAGAGAGCTAAAGAGATTTTAAATGATGTCGGTATTGCATCTTTAAAAGATCGATTTCGTCCATTCTATTGTGATTTTTCTACTAGTAAGTTTCCAACATGGTTGGCCTGCAATTCATGCCGTGGAAACACTTCGCTACAGCAGACGAGTTTTACTACTCCAGGTTGTTATTTTGCCTATCCCTTTAGACATAACTCATTATGTGATGTCCCACATTGGTTGGGGAGGATAACAAACCACCATTTATAAGGGTGTGGAAACCTTCCCCTAGCAGACGTGTTTTAAAGCCTTGAGGGGAAACCCGAAAGGGAAGCCCAAAGAGGACAATATCTGCTAGCGGTGGATCTGGGTCGTGACACATCAACTGCAAGACTTCTGCTTTCCTACTACTGCTTTCCTTACAGGCTTGCACCCTTATCCATCTTTCTCTATGTTTGCAGAGAAGGAAGGATCTCAGGCCACCGAACCAGAAAAAAGTGAATGTTGCATTGGTGGGGTTGATTTTCTTACTTTGGTATGCTCCTCTTTTTGTATTTTTATATAGTTACTCTAATTTTATCCAATGCATTAGTTTTATATATATATATATATATATATATATATATATATATATATATACACACACGCTTTGAATTTTGATTCCTGTTATTTGTGGAGCATTTTATATTTGCAAAGAAATTAATGAAATATCTAAATGGTGTTAAGGCATGAACGCTCTCTCCCTTGGTGAAAACTAATATATTGTGCAACATTAACAAACTTCCTTCACTTCTAATGACTTCTTGAATCTTGGTAATGACAGTTGAATGTTCTTTGGCTTTCTTTTTCACTATTTCAGATATTTACATTATCAGCAGTGCCTCTCCAGAGGATTCCAGCATCGATTAGAGAATGCTATATGGCGTTGAAGCCTGGAGGCCTGCTCTTATTTCGCGACTATGGTAATAGATTATGATAAGACTGATGATGTTATTTTAGTTTGCTTTAAATCCCAAGTATAGAAAATTCCTGTCCTTTCTAGCTCATGTAACATGTTTTAAACATTCTGCTGATCGATATCCTGTTTAACGGAATGCAGGTCTATATGATATGACGATGCTTCGATTTGGGCAAGATCAAAGAGTAGGATTCAGGGCATATGTCCGATTGGATGGAACGCGTTCTTATTTCTTCTGCTTAAATACCTTGAGAGATCTGTTTGTCACTGCAGGCTTCGTTGAGGTACTTACTACCAGGTTTAAATACATATACTTAATTATTATAGTTCATATCCCAATCTGTTTACAACAATGGTGATGTCCTGTTACTGACCTTATAAAGTATAGAAAATAATTGATACCATCCCGACTAACTTTAGAGCATGATTATCGTTGCAGCTCGAGTTGGAATATTGTTGTGTGAAGTCCTTAAATCGCCGAAATGGTAAGAGCATGGAGAGGGTGTGGGTTCATGGAAAATTTCAGAAGCCTGTCTCATGAATCATGGTAGAGGCACGGAGCATCATTTCAAAGGAATTTTCTCTGGTTCATCTGGAAGTGTTGTGGTGGAATGTTTGTGGCTGTTCATCTATGAGGTTCTCTTGTTTCGGTTTGTCCATTTAAAGGTTAATAGTGTTAATGCTACTTTTAAAATTTTATAGGTATTTTTTAAACATACTACAAGAGTAAGTGTAACAGTCACTGCTAATAGATATTATTCACTTTTGTCTGTTACGTATCGTCGTTGTCTTACGATTTTAAAATGCATCTGTTAGAGAGGTTTTTACGCTTCTGTGAGGAATGCTTTGTTCCCGTTTTCAACTGATGAGGTTTTTACGCTTCTGTGAGGAATGCTTTGTTCCCGTTCAACTGTATGTAGGATCTAACGGTAGGTAATTTGCATCTTTTCTCTCCGTGCTTTATTAAATAATGAATCCAATCCAATTTGATCTAACTATGCCAAATATTATCACTTAAATATGAGGGCATGAATCCCAACGAAGGCCGTAGAAACACGAGTTTAGCTTGCCTTTGACTTATTCCCGTCCGAAATTGTACTTCCAATTNAAAAAAAAAAAAAAAAAAAAAAAAAAAAAAAAAAAAAAAAAAATCCCAAAGTTGGAAAGAACAAGAATGAATCATTTTTCTTTGTTCTTGTTTATGGGTTTCCTTTAAGCAATAATTTCTAAAAAAATTATAAAAAATTCTCATCCAAAACATAGACTTTATCAAATATTCCACATTTCCCTAATGTTTGTCTAAAATCATGTCACATTATTAATAAAATAATGTTACAAAAATTAATCAATCAATTAATTAATATATAATATTATTAATTAATGTGAAAGCAAGAAAAGATGAGTCCTCCCCCCATTGGTTGCAATTATTTAAATCAAGATTATTTTAATAATAATAATAATAATAAAAGATAGGTTAAAAAATTGCCATTTGATCCTTTTTAGTGGGGTCCACGTGTATTGCCACCTTTACCCCCTAGAATGTTTCCCATTGGCCATCACATGTGATTCCATGTGAAGTGGGCCCTCCCTTGTTGCCCTCAACTAATTGTGTAATTAATTACTTTAATCTAATTTATGTATTTCATAATTAAGTTTAGCTTACCTTAGGGCAATATTATGATCAAATTAATAAAATTATTTCTAATAATATGTTTCATTTTTTATTCCGGGATTAGGGTTTCTGCATAGTTTCTTCGAGTTTTTATAAGTAATTATTAAAATATAAATTTGTATACATATTCGAACATGCTAGTTCAAAGAATGAGTGATTATATGTTTCTTCAACTCTTACCGACCATCTCGAAATGTTAACATCTTTCCCAAAAACAAACCTGCCGAGCTTAGACTCTGATTGATTTTATCACCACACAGATCAAGTCAATGATAGATAATAACTCCCCCACATACAACTCAACAACTTTATTGTCGTGTACTGCGAAAAAAGTCGTCACGAATAAATAAATTTATTTTACTTAAAAGGGCGTAATTATTTATTTTCGTGACGTAACAACAACTTTAATTAAATTCACATAAAAGAAACAATTCCTCACTAGTTCCTATTTTCACTACACAAACTTCAACAATAATGTGTGGGGAAATTAAATCTCTATAAATTAAATAAATTAAATAAATTTATAAATTCCAAACCCTTTCAATTAAATTATATTATATGTGTGGTCTTATCTTTCTTAAAAACTTACCACTAATAAACCAATATTAATATTTTATTATTTTAATGTTTTTAATTTCTTTTCCTCGTCTTCCTCAAATAAAAGTTCCCTCCTTTTACTTGTTTATCACATGCTAAGAAATTCGTGACGGGTATCGTAAACGATAAAATGATAATGGGTTCGGTTTGAAATCGGATTTGGAATTTAGATTTATCGTCGATTAGCTCGTGACTTCTTAAGTAGAGTAAAATTCAAGACAAATAGGTAATGGGGTCATGTCGCACTGATATAAGGGAATGTCGGAGTCATCAAATATCAAACTCGAGTTCCAGATTCTAACATGAATCCTGGGTATAGAGCGTTAGAGTTTGAATTTTGAGTTGTCTAATACGTCCTTGAAAAATTCGAACTTTTTTTAAAAAAAAATTAATTTTGTGTACAGAAGATTCTTGAATTTCAAAGTTAGAAGAAATTTAATGTTATATTATTAACCCTAGGTGATAATGGGAGGTGGGGTTTGCACTAAAATAGCAACAAGATTCAGTACGAGAAATAATAGATACAATAGTTGATGAAAAACGCTATCATAAACTTTTTATACCGTTTTTCATCGTCGTGACAATCCATATTATTAAAAGTTTGGAACTTTTTATAGCATTTTTTTAGAGCTATAATGAATACGGTAATAGAATATGAAATTATAGCTTATACACATTGCTATGAAAACATTTTATAGCGTTTTACAAATTATCAAATTTTGGCATACTAATACGCCACACACTAAACAAGGTTATCAAGTAATTAACAATAAATTAAAATTATCGAACACTTAGTTAAAACTATCAAAAGATTTTTTAAATGATGCATCACAAGTAATTCACTCGAGGGCAAAAGAATCAAACCCTAATTTCTCGAGTTCAACGACAACATATAGACATTCATACGTAAAAACTAAATCTACCATTCATACGAGGAAAGATATTCGTATTTGATCGTTTGAGATATGCCTAGATATTAGCACAGTTGTGTCGTTAATTAATCAAAATCAGATGAACTCTCGTTGTATTTGCATAAAACAATTTAAGGGTTTTAACACACTGAATATTTATAATCAACTGAGACATGTTTTATATCTTCAACTTCCTAAGACATGGCTGCAACAACAGCTTCAATCTTAAAACACTTTCTAACCTTTTGTGGAATCCTTAAAACGACGGTCGGCCGCCGTGAGCCCATGAATAAGCCTCCTGGTTCATTTGTCCGCCGCCCCCGCCGCCGCCATTTGGTAGCAAATTTGGTGGTAAATTGTATAGTGGTGGCATAGCTGATAGATCTCCGACTCCTCCTCCGATGCCTTGCGGCGAACCGTCGCCGGTGCCACCGCCTGCTGATGTATGCCCTTGTGCTCCTCCCCCGCCTTCTTCCTCCTCCTCTAGAGGTAACCTTTCGTATGTAGCGTTGGAAAACGTTGCGGCGATCACCATCACTGGCCCGGCAGCGGTGAGTGGCCCGACAACGCTACCGCCCACCACCTGCCCTTGGCCACCGGCTAAGTAGATCGTGAGTCCGGTCGAGCCAGGTGGGGCTGGTCCAGGGAGGAAAGTTCCAGTCAACGAGAGAATCTCGAACCGCCCTTGAAGGGTTAAGACTGCACCGGGCGCAGACGGTTGCCGGAGTGTGACGTTCGTCACCGTGCCGCTGCCACTAAGCACAGAAACCCCTAAGAATAGGATAAAAAGATTAAATTTTTCATAACCCATCTCAAAATTAACATGACTACATACACAAAAAAAAACTAAATTTACCGTAACCCATTAGCTTAAACTTTTACCTCTTTGTCGCCGACGAGCAAAGTGAGCGACACTTTCGGCAATATCAGCTCCGTTAGAAATCTCCATGACATGGCTTTTTAGGGCATTAGGGCTATCTCTAGTAACAAAGATAGGTGGTTTAGGCTTATTCTTGGAGCCAGCCGGGCGGCCACGGGGGCGGCGCGTAGGGACTTCAACAGCACCTTCCTTAGGTTCATCACCACCGTTATCTCTATCGTCATCGTCATCGCCTCCACCGCTGTTGACGGTGCCGTTGTTGTCGTTCATGGAGATCCCCAGATCTGGTAACCTCATGGCGGAGGAGCTCGTCGACGTATGATCAACTCCGGGAAGACCCATCTGGCTGGAAGTCCACCAACGGTTCGCCATCTTCAACCGGAGCTTCAAAAATCAAATCTTTTTCAGATCTTGAAAATTTTGAGCCTTAAAAATCAAAACTTTATTGTTTTTTTTTCAGATTTGGGTGTGGAAGAAGAAGAAGGTATTGTGGGGATCAAAGGGAGAGGTGAAATGGAAGGATCAAGCAAAGGGAAAGTATCACAGAGAGAGAGAGAGAGAGAGAGAGAGAGAGAGAGAGACTGAACTGATGATGAGAGGAAGAAGAGGAGAGAAAAGGCAAAGAGATGCCTAGATTTGAGATGGACAAGAGAGTATGTGAGGAGAGAGAAAGAGAAATATATATATATATATATATATATATATATATATATATATATATATATATATATATAACGCCACTTACCTAAGGTAACAAATTAAGCTCATTACTAGCTGATATTATACTATTTGGACTTTCTCTCGATGTTTTAAAACATGTCTACTAGGTAGAAGTTTTCATACTCTTACAAGGAATGTATCGTTCCCCTCTCCAAACGATGTGGGATCTCACAATCCACCCACTTGGGGACAACACACCTCTTAATGTCTGGCTCTGGTCCTTGTAATCGTTCCTCTCTCCAACCGATGTGGGATTTCACAATCCACCCACTTGAGGACGACACACCTCTTAATGTCTGGCTCTGATACCATTTGTAACAGTCCAAATCTACGGCTAGCAAATCTTGTCTCATTGGGCTTGAGAAATTATTCAAGTAAACGATCGCAATATACCTAAATATTTTGTATTTGTTTCTACTAATGATCACAAACTTAAAATTAGAATCAACATCCACGCACTAGATGGAAAAGAGAGAGGAGACCAACCCACTAGAGATTGTCAGTTATATTGTGACCGTCTCATCAAATAACAATATTATGAGTCATATTGTGATAGTCGGATCAAATTGTGGTTCGTTATATTGTGAGGGTCTAGTAAAAAATTGTGAGTCGTATTGCAACGATCGAGTCAGATAGCGGTTCGTGTTAATGGGAGAGTGGTTGGAGGTAGTATGGGTAAAGTCTTGGGCAGTAGAATTAAAAAATGAAGAATTTGTAGGGTTTTTTTATTGTGTGTGTGAGTGGGGTGGCATGCGCTTATGATGGTGGGATGCACGTCCTTGTCGACCGTCCCCACTCACACACACACATACATAGAGAAAGACATTAGGGTTAAAAAATAAAACATAATTTAATGGACAAACCTTTCAATATATATATATATATATATATATATATATATATATATATATATATAATATTTTATTAGCGGTGTTCATTGGTTTCTCCGTCGATAATAGAAAGATGAGCCTCTCCATTAGAACGGTATATGCTCGAGGAGCTTGTTGATACTTGCTTATCCAGATCGAACAACAACCAACCTTTAATCTTTCAGGACGAGCCTTAAGACGAAAATCAAGGGTATGAGTTCAAGACTACTCTGCTTAGTGGGAATAAGATTCGGATGTGAAATTTGAATGATCTTGATCTTGATCTCGATCTCGATCTTGGTCTCTTTTTAAATAACCCTTTTTGTTAAGTGAGTGATTAATATATATCCGAAGAATTTGAATGGATAAAATTTAGCGGGGTATGTAGAATAATCTACCAAAAAATTCGTTTTTTTAAATTTTGATTTAATAATTTAGGCCTAATGACCCATTTCTCAGGATCCAGATCCGAATCTGAAATCTAGATTTGACACTTGATTGCCGTGACATTCCCTTGAATCCTTTACTTCTTGCTTCTAAGAGCAAAAACTATCTCCACAGATCAACACGAGTCATTTCACATGTTTTGTCCTCACTCACATTTAATTTTGAAGTTCCTATGATTGAGCCACCGAAAAAGAATGTGCACCTTGTTAGTATAGATAGTAACTTTTCATGCTCAGAATTTATATCAGGATCTGAAATTTAGATTTGACACCTGATTGCCCCGACATTCTCTTGGATCCTTTGCAATATATCACGTTATTTACTCCTCGCTGGTAAAAGTCCATAATTTACCTATACTAAAGGTGCACATTGTCAATATAGGTAAATTATAGACTTAAAATTGATGGTAGTTCTTGTGTGATATTTCACCTCCGCATGTTTGTTCATGATATGCCTCTATCTACTTATTTTCAGTGAATAACAATATTTTACAGATTAATTTTTATCAGTGAAAGTCGTCCATTTAAATTAATTCGAACCCTTAACTTAGTATATACTTTAATAAAGTGAATTATATACTTAAATAGACACAAAAATGTATAATATATAGTATAGGATGATGATGAAGAGTAACACTTTGAATTACTAGAATATTTTAGGATGTCTAATCAAAATTAAAAGCTAATGAATCATGACTCAATGACTTAGAATTAATTATTAAAATGTCCTCATAAGTCATAGGTAAATTATGGCATGTCAATTAATTTAACTCTTATAATATGTTTTTTTAATTATATAAAATTATTTTTATAATAATAAAATCGCCTTTAAAAGTATAAAATAAACTATTAAATGATTAATAATTTTGATTAAATTTAATCTATTTAATATCTTTTTAACTCAATTAAATATTGGTGATGAGGATTGGCAGATATTTATGTTTTATTTATTTATTATTATTTGAATTTAAAAATGAAGATTTAAATGCTGTGATGATTAATATATATTACAGTAAAGTGCTCTCAACAATGAAATTTAATAATTATATATAAAATATTAAAATATTAATACTTTTAAAAACTATATATTTTGAAATTGAATTAATTAGTTAAATACGTATTTAAATTTTAATATAAAGACCAAAATGGAATGATTTTACGACAAAAATAGCATTTAAATAAAATTTGTATTATTTAATATATGTTATATTATTAATTACTCATATTTTTTCATTAATAATTAATTAGAAGTAATATTAAAATTTATATAATGTTAATTAAATTAAGTTATTTCAAATATTAATAGTACATAATAAATTTAAAAACAAAATTTATATTAAGTAGTTAAGGTAATATAAAGTATTAATTATAAGTTTAGTAGTTGACATTTAGTAAAGTCTAAATAATATGTCAATATTTAATATTAATTAATTATGTTATATTTTTAGTGATAATAATATTATGAGACATTTTGACTTTATATATTTAATTAGTAGCTAAGTTTTTTTTTTATTATTATTATTTAGTACGACATATCCTTTGGTGTACTAAGTAACCATCTTATACTATAATGTTTTAGATTAAATTATTTTTACAAATCCTTAAGACTTTTTATAATCCTATCTAATTCCTCCTAATATTCTAACTTTATTATAAAAAGTGGGTCTATATATATTATAAGGGGGAAAACATATATTAAAAAGGAGGCTATGGTTATCTGAATGTAACAAAGTTTTAGGTTATAGCCGTAATGATTAAGATTAAAATATTATTCGTGTCTTTTAACTTTAATTACACCTTATTTTTAGCCTTTAATAAAGTCCTATTTCATTATCATTTTGTCTTTTAATTTTTTCTTATATCTATAAACTCACACTGTTCGTCCGGTTATATATATATATATTTTTGTTTATTTTCTTAGTAACTTATAAACAAATCTCGTAATGAAATATTCCTATTATGTCGATTTCAAAATAATATTATTGTTTGAATAAAAACGAGTGAATTCAGCTGTTGAGAATGTGTGTATAGTTGACGGTTGAAGTCTCATATTGACTAATTAAGGAAATATTATAAGTATATAAGTAGGGAAAGAGTCTCGGTTGATATGAAGATTTTTGGTAAACCAAAAGTAAGGCCATGAAATGGTAATATCATCCGAGTGTGAAGGGTCGTTATTTCTATCATCAATTGTGTTACCGCTCCTTACACCCACACCTTCGTTGTGTTGATTATGTTGGATGATGAAAGTCCCACATCGCCTAATTTAGGGAATGATCATGAGTTTATAAACAAAGAATACTCTCTCCATTGGTGTGAGACTTTTTGGGTAGCCTAAAGCAAAGCCATGAGAACTTATGCTCAAGGTGGATAATATCATATCATTGTGGAGAGTCGTGTTCGTCTAATAGACTACATGGAATGAAAAGGTAAGGTGGATAATATCATATCATTGTGGAGAGTCGTGTTCGTCTAATAGACTACATGGAATGAAAAGGGACGAGAGGGGATAAAAAAAATTAAATTTTATTTTTTGAAGTCACCCGGTTGAAGTATATTCTACAGGAATCTTCTACTTCTATTAGTATCAGAACTTGACTCGGTGCTGCCATGAGACATTATGGTACGGTTGAAGTATATTCTACAGGAATCTTCTACTTCTATTAGTATCAGAATTTGACTCGGTGCTGCCATGAGACATTATGGTAATTCAGGTAGTGATGGTCCCTGTAACGCTTATATGTAAAATTCGATCCAATTTATCGGGATCTAAACAATTAATTTTCATGTCTTTTAGCTCGAGAATAGAAAATTTGGGTAAGATTTAAAAACGGCCTTTTAAGATTTAAATATTAATCAAATTATTATTATATAGACATATTTTCCCCTTCATTTATCCAATTTATACTTTTGGCCAAAAATTTTCCTTCCAATGTAAAACATGGTTAACGCCAAAAATTCTCCCGGCTGGGGTTCTGCTTCTGCAAGCAATCGGTCATCAGGTACGACAACGATCAATCTTCCAACCGGTATCTATAAATTTCTTCCTCACGCAAACAATCGAATTCTTTCTCTGTTTCTTTCCTCTTTTCACTGCGCTAATTTTCAGAGGGTTTTTTGGTTAACTGTCGTAGAATACAGATGGGTTTTGATAAGTTCAGTTCATCTTTGCTTTCTAACATTTCTTGTGGTTCTAATTTTAGTTCTATGCTAAGGAATGGAAAAATAGAGTGATCGGAAGGATTTAGGTTGCTTGTTGATGTTTAATTTTCATTAGATTATCGGTTTTTTTATCCTGTTCTTCTGGGTGTGACGTGATTTTCAGGTTACATATGAATTTCTGCAAGATTTATGAGCGATTAATGTTGCATGTCCACTCTGTTTTGGGCTGGAAAATGTTGTGCCATTTTTAGTGTTGCATGCTTAGTTTCATATTCTGTTTGGGATTTTGTGTGGAATCTTTGTTTGATTTCTTCATTTTGGGTTTCATCTGACGTATTTAACTGTATAAATCCGTTTGAAGATTTTCACTGAGGATGTTGAATGGGGTGTTGCAACAAATTAGTTCAAAAGATTGCATTCCTTGTGAGTTTTAACTCTTTTGTTAAGTGATATGTTAGGACCCCGATTGATTATTATGCTTATGGTCTGTCTACCCACTAATCTCCGAGAAGCTTTCCCCGCCTCAGCCCAAAGCCCACCGCTAGTAAATATTGTCCTCTTTGGGCTTTCTTTCAAGGTTTTAGAACACGTCTACTAGGGAGAGGTTTCCACTCTCTTATAAAGAATGTTTCGTTCTTCTCCCCAACCAATGTGAGATCTCACAATCCACCCACCTTCAGGGTCCAGCGTCCTCGCTGGCACTTGTTCCCTTCTCCAATCGATGTGGGACTCCCCAATCCACCCCCCTTCAGGGCCCAACGTCCTTGTTGGCACACCGTCTCGTGTCTACCTCCATTCGGGGCTCAGCCTCCTCGTTGGCACATCGCCCCGTGTCTGACTCTAATACCATTTGTAACAGCCCCTCTTTGGACTTTTTCTTTTGAGCATCCCCTCAAAGTTTTAAAACGCGTCTGCTAGGGAGAGGTTTCCACACCCTTATAAAGAATGTTTCGTTCTCCTCCCCAACCGATGTGAGACCTTACATTCTGCTTCCCCTTGAACCCTTCTCTTTGATAAGAGTAAGAAATGCCAAGTTGATTAACTTGTACAAGGAAGTATTAAGATAGGAAATAACTAAGAGGAAGCTATATGAAGCTACCCCGACTTTTATTAAGAAGCAGGAGCTTTGCTTAAGTGGAAACTAACTCTATCGAAGCGATCGAATTTGTTGTCTATCCTTTTATGTTTGATACTGAAGATCTTTTCGTTTATTCTGTCCTTTTCGTCTAATCTTAACTTGCTAGCAAATTGATTTGTTTAGGTCATACTGAAAATTTGCACTCATTGGAATGCTTCCCCAAACATAAAGGGAGGAAAATGATGAAGGATAGTATTCATTCAGCTTTGGCAAGTGATGACATCCTCCTCGAAATCCTCCTCCGTTTGCCCGAGAAATCTGTTTTCAAGTTTATTCTCGTGTCCAAAAGATGGCTATACTTGATTTGTAATTTTTCTTTTCGTCGTTGTTATGAAAAGCAATGGGGTGCACACAGTCGTCTCTTTGGCTTTTTCGTATGCAATTTTCTTTACATTGACAGGCCACAAGACGGGGTGAGGCGCCCGCGGTACGAGCCTGCTCTACCTCTACTTTCAACTTGTAAAGAGAGTGATGATTTAATGTCATCTGGAATCTTAAGGAAGCTTGGCTATTTTATTGACTACTCTGATGGGCTTCTTCTCTGTGGTCGACACCCGAAACATTATTATGTCTGGGATTCCGTCACCAAGTATCGACGCCAACTTCCTCAACCTCAAAAACACTACAAATATCTATGTACAGCGTTCATGACCGAAGACCCCAGCGAAGGTCGCGGAGATATCGTATATAGAGTTGTTCGGGCAAACTGTGAATGCAGAGTCGATGTAATCAACACCATCTCCATAGAGACTTTCTCCTCACTGACTTGGACATGGAAGCAATCCACTCTTGTTTGTTCTTCAGAGTTTGCTTTGAGCCCATGGACGGTGGGTACCGTGATCAAAGGAGTTATCCACTGGTTCGGAACATATCGAAGTTTAGCCATTTATGATCCCGGATTCGGAGAACGACGCATAACTTCAATCAAGCTACCAGTTGGTCAGCTGACTCATGACTACGAGGACTCCATTTTAGGAGAGTCATCTGATCGGCTTTTGCAGTACGGTCAAAGCGGGAAGCATGGATTGGAGACATGGGTTCTGTACAAGGAACACGATAACTCGTTATCTCCTTTCGACACTCGTTGTGAGTACCGGTGGAAGTTACGATGCAAATTAAGCTACAAAGAGCTGTGGAAGCAGAACCCGAATTCAGGTATTCGGTCTAAAGAACCTCAAATATTATCGTTCATTCGTCGAAACTCGGACTCCGTTTTCATTAGGTTGGGATCAAACATCTACCAGTGTAACATCAGAAGCAAAACACTTGAAGTGATTCCTTACCATTGTGATGCTCTTTCAATCCCATGGGATTTTTGTAAAGTAGTGCCTTACTTTCAGAAGATCTGGCCCCATTCCCCTCTCCAAAACCCCCCAGACATATTTAATCCTTATGCTTCATTTTCTTGAGCTGCTATTTCGCATCAACTATGAGATGCGCCTGCTCTGTTGCCAATTTCTTCTTGTCTTAATGACGATTAGGTGGTTCTCCTTTTTGTTGATGTAATGATAGCACACATTTTTGTTCCGAGTATTAAATCGATTTTTTGAGTGCTTAAGAAAGTGTTTTTAAATGAAAAAAAAAAAAATGGTGTTTTTAAGCGCATAAAAAGTAATTTCAAATAACTTGTCAACGATGTTTTTCTCTGTGTAAGATCTTCGACGTCAGTTGAGATATGCTCGTATTGGTTAATATTTAATAGATGAGATAATAGAATCTTGGATTGAGCCAATTTCTAACAAAATGTGAAAAAGGAGAGAGGCATATTGATTCGATGTCACTACGAAAGAATTGGTCGAGGCATATTGATTCGATGTCACTACGAAAGAATTGGTCGAGGCATATTGATTCGAATGTCATTACGAAAGGGTTAGTCAATAATGTAGCTCTTAGCTCTTTTCTCGGGTCTCCTTTTGAAGAGCAAAGACTTTCGTATTCCTAATCTGGTGGGGCCGGACAACTTTGTTTGCCCCAGCTTGGTGAGACTTTCGCATTCCTAATCTGGTGGGGCCGAACAGCTCTGTTTGCCCCAGCTTGGTGAATTGCAACCCCGCACAACAACATTGTTTGTGTGCCCCTTACTATTCCAAATAAAATCAAAACCGATCAATTTGGTTCATAAAATCATCTACTATCCATACAAATAAGTTAGCGCAACAGACAAATTTGAGATATGATAATAATGATAAAATTTTAAATAAAGGAAAGGAGGTCTAAAATTGCAAATGATTTCAATAATGATTTGGAGGGCGAGGATGAAGGGTTGATTTAGTGTAGCATCCGACACAAACACCTTTTGCTGAGACATGAAAAAGCATTTCCGTTGAGAGCGAGAGAAAAGAGAGGCTTGGTCGCCACAAATTGGCGCGAAATCAAGGGAACCACCGAACTTACCGGTCTTTCTGAACAATGTCGCTTCCACATTCCATCCGATCCAGATTCACTATCTCTCTCTCTCTAAAGCACACAAATTTTACTTTCTCACGTCACAATACCTTCTTTTCCTTCATTTTTTTCACTTTCCTTTCCGCCATTTCTTCTCGAAATGTCTCTTTTCTGCGTTTTGTTGCATTTCACTCCGACCCATCTTTTATTTTCTACTTTCTGATTTCAATTTAGCTATGAACTTGGCCAAATGGGCCATTTTGGGTCATTCTTGCTTTGATCATGGTGAAGTTTTCTTTAGCCGTCGTGTCTCTGGTATGGTGTATGAATTAGGCAGCTGAAGTGTTCGACGAAAGTACCCAATCATCAACAAGCTTCAGATTGCAGCATTTGAAATGGTTGGTGAACTTCCATCAAATTTCTTGATTGAATCACATAAAAAGAAGTTATAGCTTACAGGTTTTATGTTTGGCTGAAGATTTATTGTTCTGATTTGATGCTGCTGACTAGCTTGCTGTATATTTTTGCTGCAACTATCTTTTAATCGATTTCGGTTTGTAGTCTTCGAACGGACTTTGAACATAATGAGTGTTAAAAGATGTGGGAAGTTAATGGTTATAAGTGAAGGATCCTGCTCATAGAAGTATGTATTGAAAACTTTAGAAGTCAATAATTGGGATTGATGCCACTTTGCATAATTTATGTTAGCTTCTTGGTAGGGGTGTATATACATTGAAGTAAATTTAAGCTATTATTTCTTTCAAAATAGTGAATTGTGCTAGTTTCTGAGTTAAGTTTTTCTTTTCAACATATGCAGGGTACTCCAGTTAACATTATTGTAGGTTCTCATGTCTGGATTGAAGATCCAGAAGATGCTTGGATTGATGGACAGGTATCCAAGATAACAGGGCAGGAAGCTGAGATCGAAGCCAGCAATGGAAAAAAAGTAGGCAAAGATCTTTTCTTTCTTTTCTCTTTTTGTTTTTTTCCCTATTAGAATTAATATTTTACTAGAACAAGAGTATTCATAGGAAGATCCGAAGGCAAGAAATCCTACTACATAGGCAAACAAAGTACATCCACAGAGTCATCAATCCCGCGAAATAAAAAGAAAAAAGAATGTTACTAAAAGGATCAGTTTATATTTGAAATTACGAGTCCTAGTAACTATGTGTGGATTTAGTCTAAGAAATGCATGTTTACCGCATACTGAAAATGTGAGATCCCACATTGGTTAGAGAGGGGAACAAAGCATTCCTTATAAGGGTGTAAAAAACTCTCCCTAGTGGACGCGTTTTAAGATCTTGAGGGGAAGCTTGGAAGGGAAAGTCCAAAGAGGACAATATCTACTAGCCGTGGGTTTGGGCTATTACAAAAGGTATCCAGAGCTAGACATAGGGTGGTGTGCCAGGAGAATGCTAGCCCCCAAAGGAGGTGGATTGTGAGATCCCACATCGGTTGGAGAGAGGAACGAAACATTCCTTATAAGGGTGTGGAAACCTCTCCCTAGTAGATGCGTTTTAAAATTATGAGGCTGATGACCATACATAACGGATCAAAGCAGGCAATATCTGCTAACGGTGGCTTAGGCTATTACAGAAAATCTTCAAAGGAAACTACCAATTTGTAGTCCATTTCTAAAATTTATCTTATTCATTTTTAGATTACGAAGAATGATGGAAATGAAGAGGACATTATATTTTGAAATGCATGTTTACCGCATACTGAAAGAATGATGCATCTTGTGGCCTCTCTTAGAAACGCTGCCAATCTCTGCTCCATATATCTCAACAAATATTGATTTGTATGTGCTATTTGGCATTTTAGGTTGTTGCAAAATTAGCCAAAATATATCCCAAAGATATGGAGGCTCCAGCTGGTGGTGTCGATGACATGACGAAGCTATCTTACTTGCATGAGCCTGGAGTTCTACAAAATTTAAAAATTCGATATGAACTCAACGAAATCTATGTAAATTTTCACCATTCATATAGTAACTATCACTTTGTTCAAGAAAAAAAAAAATCATACAATATTCCTTCTTATTGCAGACATACACTGGCAATATTCTTATTGCAATTAATCCATTCCAAAGATTGCCTCATCTTTATGATGGTCACATGATGCATCAATACAAAGGAGCACCATTTGGAGAACTGAGCCCTCATGTGTTTGCTGTTGCTGATGTTGCATACAGGTTAGATTTCAACATGTTCCTCCTGAAAAAATTTCACATATCAACTATTAATATTTGTACAAAAACAGGGCAATGATCATTGAGGGTAAAAGCAATTCAATTCTGGTCAGTGGTGAAAGTGGAGCAGGGAAAACTGAAACCACAAAAATGCTCATGCGTTACCTTGCATTTTTAGGTGGCCGGGTGGCCACTGAAGGACGAACAGTTGAGCAACAAGTTCTTGAGGTATCATAAATGACTTTCATATCAAATCTTACGTAGTTAGCTTTTGATTCAAGTCTCATGGTATGTTCTCCCTTAAATTCTATTTGCAGTCAAATCCAGTGCTTGAAGCTTTTGGAAATGCAAAAACTGTCAGAAATAACAATTCCAGGTAAAATCGTGGAGGGTGAAAGTTAATAATGCATGCAAATTTATTACTAGAAACTCATTTAAGCAGCAAATTTTCATTTCTCAAATTGTTGCTGAGAATTATTCTCTTCATACAGTCGCTTTGGTAAATTTGTTGAAATCCAGTTTGACAAGCATGGAAGAATCTCAGGAGCAGCTATACGAACTTACCTCCTCGAGAGATCTCGTGTTTGCCAAGTGTCTGATCCCGAGCGCAATTATCATTGCTTTTACCTCCTTTGTGCTGCACCTCAGGAGGTTCTCAGCAGTTTCTTTGACACCGCTAACTAAGAATTTTAGATTATTTAGAACATTGAACATGTGATTTGGCATAGTCCTGGTTTGTGATATAACAGGAAATTGAAAAATACAAGCTGGGAAACCCCAAGTCATTTCATTATCTTAATCAATCAAATTGCTATGAGCTGGTTGATGTAAGTGATGCTCATGACTATCTTGCCACTAGAAGAGCTATGGATATCGTTGGAATAAGTGCGAGGGAGCAGGTATGGTATCAGCTGAAGCTTGTAACTATGTCCTAATTTTGAGCATAGATAGATAATCATCTTATGTCTTTCCTCTCTTCTCTCTCTTTACTCTGTCAGGAAGCAATCTTTAGAGTTGTTGCTGCAATTCTTCATCTTGGAAACATTGTATTTACCAAGGGAAAAGATGTTGATTCATCAGTTCCGAAAGATGACAACGCTAAGTTTCATCTTAAAATGACTGCAGAGCTTCTCATGTACTTATCCTGCATTAAAATTGTGCTTCAAATATTTACATCTTTTATATTGTGGAGGTATTCATCTAACCGCGCTTGTTTTAGGTGTGATAATGCTGGCCTCGAAGATGCATTATGTAAGCGTGTCATGATCACCCCTGAAGAAGTCATAAAACGTAGCTTGGATCCTCAAAGTGCGGCTGTCAGCCGTGATGGTTTGGCCAAAACTATATATTCTCGACTATTTGACTGGTGAGTTCCCAGCTTTTAGAAAATGGCATCCACTTTAATGGCTAATCATTGAACTACACCCTGGAACGTTTATACAAGATTGAAACTAGAAAGAAATACTAAGTTCATATGGGCTCTAAATGTATTTTTTTTCCCATATGCAGGCTGGTTGATAAGATTAATGTCTCAATTGGACAAGATCCTAATTCCAAGTCCCTGATTGGTGTCCTTGATATCTACGGTTTTGAAAGCTTCAAAGCTAACAGGTAAGGAATAATGATTGTCAATATGGATCATGTGCATGTTTATGTGATTATATCCATGTAAGCTTTGTAGTTGTTCTTTGGAAATTCTTGTAACTTAATTTCAGTATATGCTGTGCAGTTTTGAGCAGTTCTGTATTAATTTCACAAACGAGAAGTTACAGCAACATTTCAATCAGGTGGCTTTCAGCATTACTCCATTTAAGCACTCTAATTTTCTTTTTCATTAGTTGATATACATTTTTCTTGGGTGTCCAGCACGTTTTCAAAATGGAACAAGAAGAATACACAAAAGAAGAGATTGATTGGAGTTATATTGAGTTTGTTGACAACCAAGATGTGTTGGATCTCATTGAAAGGGTTAGATATCTTTCATTTTCCTCTTCTTTTTCCGTTCTATTCTATGACTTGTATTGCAAGTTTCAACCATGTAAACTTAGATGCATCAAATAGTTCCTTGAACATTGCACCATTATCAGACTAAAGGTGGGAAAAAAATGCTTGAACTAAATTACATAGATGACCATTTTTGTAACAGCTTGAGGCAACGGCTAGTAGATATTGTCCGCTTTGGCCCGTTATGTATTGCCATCAACCTTACAGTCTTAAAACGCGTCTACTAGAGAGAGGTTTCCACACCTTTGTAGGGGAGTGGATTGTGAGATCCCACATCGGTTGGAGAGAGGAACGAAGCATTCTTTATAAGGGTGTGGAAACCTCTCCCTAACAAACGCGCTTTAAAACCATGAGGCTGACAGCGATACCTAATGAGCCAAAGTGGATAATATCTCCTAGCGGTGGCCTTGGGCTGTTACAATTTTGAGTTAACTTTTACGAGAAAATCTGTTCAGATTTCAATATGCCTCTGTAGTTATGACTATGGTTTTGATGTATTCTTATACATTCGTATTATCATACTTTTCTGAAGTTAGTTGTGGTAACTTTATTTGACAGAAACCTGGTGGAATTGTGGCTCTCCTTGACGAAGCTTGGTGAGCTATTGTAATTCTAATTATGATCTAAAATATCACTTTTCACAGAGACTGACCATTATCAGTCAGGGGAATTCCTTGACATTACACAATTCTCAGAGAAGTTGTGGCTCATATGTGTTTTGTTTAACACTCTAATTCTTTTTCTTTCAGCATGTTTCCAAAATCAACACATGAAACATTTGCAAACAAGCTCTATCAGACTTTCAAAACACATAAGCGGTTTCTAAAGCCAAAACTTTCTCGAACAGATTTTACGATCGCTCATTATGCTGGAGAGGTAATATAAACTCCAAGACATAATTTTGTTCATGGCAGGGAAGATTTTACTCTTACAATTCAAGTACTTGTTTTCAGGTTTTGTATCAATCTGAACAGTTTTTGGACAAAAACAAGGATTATGTTGTTCCTGAACATCAGGATTTGTTAGGTGCCTCCAAATGTCCATTTGTAGCCGGTCTTTTCCCCCCACTCAAAGAAGAATCTGCAAAATCTTCCAAGTTTTCTTCAATTGGGTCTCGCTTTAAGGTAATTTTCTCTCAATCACCACAATAATTTATTTGTGATATGAAGAACAAACAACAAATTCAAGCCTCAACCTTAAAGCGATGAGATCAATCACTTTTAAATGTATCATCCTAACTTGATTTTTCTTGGAAACTAAGATATCTCTATGTGTCGTAAGTGTTAAATTCTATGTTTTGCAGCTACAACTACAACAATTAATGGAGACATTAAATTCCACAGAACCTCACTACATCAGATGTGTGAAGCCAAACAACCTCTTAAAACCTGCCATCTTTGAGAATGTCAACATAATGCAACAACTGCGTTGTGGTGTGAGTACTACTTTTCTTCTCTCTTATTCTGTTCTCTACAATAATTTCATGATGCTTTTATAGGGTGTCTTAGAGGCAATCAGAATCAGTTGTGCTGGGTACCCTACTCGCCGTGCATTCTTTGAATTCATTAACCGATTCGGAATTTTAGCTCAAGAATCCTTAGAAGGAAAGTAAGTGTCTTTTTAAAGAATATTTTCCAGTTCTTTTTTACTCTCATACACTCTTAAATTTTTTGGTGGGGGAAATAGAGAGCACATCTGATGTTCATTTGGATTTGATATTCTGCATTCTGAAACCATTCTCTTTTTCTTGGTGAGCAGCTATGATGAAAAAGCAGTGTGCAAAAAGATATTAGAACAGCAGGGACTTAAAGGCTTTCAGGTAAAGAGAGAAAGTTCCTTCGAGTTTTTTAGTACTTCCGAAGCATGCAGTCATATGTGGTGGACATGAGGCATATATTTTAACTTGCATTTTGCAGATAGGTAAAACAAAAGTATTCCTGAGGGCTGGTCAGATGGCTGAATTAGATGCTCGGAGAGCAGAGGTGTTGAGTAATGCCGCAAAGACTATTCAACGACGCACACGAACCCATATTGCTCGTAAACAGTTTATTGCGTTACGAAAGGCAACCATACACGTGCAATCTAGATGGAGAGGTAAGCCAGTTGCAATAACTTGCCAGTATATGAGTTCTATAATATCATTAATGTCATTTCCTTTTATGAAGATGTTGAGGATTGTTGGGGGAGGAGTCCCACATTGACTAATTAAGGAGTTGATCATGGGTTTATATGTAAGGAATACATCTCCATTGGTATGAGGCCTTTTGGGGAAACCAAAAGCAAAGCCATGAGAGCTTGTGCTCAAAGTGGACAATATCATACTATTGGGGAGAGTCGTGGTTTCTAACCGAAGAACCCCATTGTTTTAATTGATGATTTTTTTTTAAGCTTGCAGTCAAGTAGGTTGCTAAGGTTCTTTTATTACATGCAACTGCCATGATTATAGGAAAACTGGCTTGCAAACTTTTCAAGAATTTGAAGAGGGAGGCAGCTGCTGTGAAAATTCAGAAACATGCTCGAAGATTTGAAGCGAGAACAGCCTATAAAAGACTACAAAGCTCAGTGCTTGTTGTGCAAACTGGTTTAAGGGCAATGGCAGCTAGGAATGAATTTAGGTTTAGGAAGCAGACAAAGGCAGCAATTATCATTCAGGTTCCCTACTTGTATTTTCATCGATCCAAGCGATATCTTATTGTTCATATTAGATTAAATATTTTCGTGTTGATATGTAAAATTACAGGCTCGATGGCGTTGCCATAAAGCTGCCTCGTACTATACGAAACTTCAGAGAGGCTCAATAGTTGCACAATGTAGATGGAGGGGAAAAGTTGCTAGAAAGGAACTTAGAAAACTCAAATTGGTGAGCATTGATCAATTCATCATCCTGTATCGAATTTCATTGATAGCCATATGCTTGAAAATTTATCAGTTGGAATAACCAACCAAGGATGGGAATCAGCACTGAATGGGCTACAAAGCCTTGTTATAAATGACTGAATATCAACGTTAGCTTCAAAGCTTTACAAATAATTTTTTTATCAGGCCAATTGGAGGAGACTTAGGGTGATCCTAGTCAAGATTAGATATTACTTAGGATAAAAAATAGCTTTTGACTTTAGCTGATCATGACTCATTGATTTAATATTACTTTTGTGGAGTGGTTGCTTTATTAAAATGTTAAAACTATTTGTAATGTGTACCAATATTATAAGTAGTATGTCTATGGTTGTAACAGCCCAAAACTCACCGTTAGCAGATATTATCTTCTTTGGGCTTTCCCTTTCAGGGCTCAGCCTCCTCGCTGGTACATCACCTGGTGTCTAGCTCTGTTACCATTTGTAATAATTCAAGCCCACCGCTAGCAGATATTGTCCTCTTTGGGCTTTCTCTTTCGGGGCTTAGCCTCCTCGCTGGTACATCGTTCGGTGTCTATAGCATATATTGTTCTCTTTGGGCTTCCCTTTCGGGCTTCTCCTCAAGGTTTTAAAATACTTCTCTTAGGGAGAGACTTCCACACCAGAATGTTCGTTCTCCTCCCCAACCGATGTGAGATCTCACAATGGTGCTTTTAGTATATAATAGGCGAGCATCTGTGTTTTGTTTTCTAATCTTAAATCTCAAGTTTATTTGCATATTTTATGAGTCTAAACAATATATCAAGCCTGTTCTCTGTTTCCATAGTGGGCAACTTAAAAACAACTTCTTTCAGGCTGCAAGGGAGACTGGTGCACTTAAAGAAGCAAAGGACAAGTTGGAAAAGAAAGTGGAGGAACTTACTTGGCGCATACAATTAGAAAAACGCCTAAGGGTAATTTTTATGACGTTTTAACATTGAATTTGATATGTTTTCTTTTACTAAAACTTATCCTTGGATTATGAACTATGGAAAATACTTCCTAATAATGCATACAGGGAGGTCCTTTTCAACTAAATCTAAAAGAACTGGTCAATTTGAAACAATCAATTACTTGTAGTCTTTAATCCTTTATGGTTGACCCCAGAAACCATAGTTGTGCTGAGATATATATGTTTTGGCTGCTAAGCTTTGAATCATCTATGCAGACGGACCTGGAAGAGGCAAAAGCACAGGAGATAGCAAAATTACAACATTCTTTGCAAGAACTGCAGGCAAAAGCTGACGAAACTAACTCATTGCTTGTTAAGGAGCGAGAGGCTGTGAAGAAGGCTGTTGAAGAAGAACCTGCTGTTATACAAGAAACCCAAGTGCTGGTTGAAGATACTAAGAAAATTGGTGATTTGACAGCAGAAGTAGAAAGCTTAAAGGTAGTAATGAATTTTCTCATCATATAAACTGAATTTAGCTAAATCGTTTCTTGTTCTGAGCCTTTTCGTTTCCCTAATTGAGTTGTTATGCAAGTACTTTAAAGTCAATGGTTGACAATCTTCTCTTATGTTTGTTTTACGACTTCTCAGACGTCGCTAGAGACGGAGAAAAACAGAGCGGATGAATATGAGAAAAAATATGGTGAAGTAGAACAGTCTAGAGAAGAACAACGTAAAAAGTTAGAAGATACTGAGAAAAAAGCTCATCAGCTCCAGGAGTCATTGACCAGGTAATATCATTATTATTGTAATAGCTCAAGCACACCCCCAGTAGATACTGCCCTCTTTAGGCTTTCCCTTTCTGACTTCCCTCAAGGTTTTAAAAACGTGTCTGCTAGGGAGGGGTTTCCACACCCTTATAAAGAATGTTTTGTTCTCCTCCCCAATCGATGTGTGATCTCACAATCCACCTCCTTCGGAGCTCAGCGTCGTGTCCATCCTCCTTCGGGGATCAGCCTCCTCGTTGGCACATCACTCGGTGTTTAGCTCTGATATTGTCCTCTTTGAGTTTTCTCTTTCGGGCTTCACATCAAGATTTTTAAAACGCGTCTGCTAAGGAGAGGTTTCCACACCCTTATAAAGAATGTTTCGTTCTCCTCCCCAACCGATGTGGGATCTCACACTTTAGGAAATTCATTTTATTTGTTTAACCTTTTGTTGACCTTATGTAGATAGAAAATATTTAATCTTTACAAAAACCCCACTCAGATTGCCTGAATAAGAACTACTAATTTGACTTTCATGAATTGATTAACTGAACACTCTCTTGATTAGGCTAGAAGAGAAGCTTTCCAATTTGGAATCAGAGAATCAAGTTTTACGCCAACAAGCTGTGTCTATGGCACCTAATAAAATCCTCTCGGGACGGTCTAGATCGATTCTTCAGGTATCATCAGATATTAGCATTGTAGGAAAGATTAAGGCCTCAATATTTATATGTGAAATTTTTATGACAAATGACAGAGAGGTGCTGAAAGTGGTCATTATGGAGGGGAAGGGAGGACGCCTTTGGTTAGTAAAGCTTTTCTTCAACATAGAATTTGTTTGAATGAATCAATAAAAACTCACTTTCCTCATTTATTATGACTGAATCAGGATCTACACAGCCCTTCTATTAACCAAAGGGATTCAGAAGTGGAGGATAAACCTCAAAAATCACTTAATGAGAAACAGCAAGAGAATCAGGAATTGCTCATTAGATGTATTGCACAGCACCTTGGCTTTGCAGCAAACAGGCCAATAGCTGCTTGTATCATCTACAAGTGCTTACTTCAGTGGCGGTCATTTGAAGTCGAACGCACCAGCGTATTTGATAGGATAATTCAAACTATAGGCAATGCTATCGAGGTTTGAACCAATTACACTTATACTTCACTCTTTTCTGTATGTCTTTCTAATTTAGTGAATACAACACAATTCCTTTCCAGACTCAGGATAACAATGACGTCTTGGCCTATTGGTTATCCAACGCTTCGACGCTTCTCTTACTGCTTCAGCGTACTTTGAAAGCAAGTGGTGCTGCTGGAATGGCTCCACAGCGTCGGCGATCGTCGTCAGCTACACTATTTGGGAGGATGACTCAAGTTAATACACAAAACTTCACAAACCTTTGTTGTTTTATATATGAACTAGTATCATACTTGATGTCTTTAACTTGTTCTAGAGTTTTCGAGGAGCTCCACAAGGAGTCAATCTATCCTTAATCAATGGTGGAACTAGTGGTGGAGTGGACAGTTTAAGGCAAGTTGAAGCGAAGTACCCTGCTTTGCTTTTCAAGCAGCAGCTCACAGCTTATGTAGAGAAAATTTATGGAATGATAAGAGATAATCTTAAGAAAGAAATTTCTCCACTGCTAGGATTGTGCATCCAGGTATGTAGTATTAGAGTCTTTGCCTTATGAATTATCTGGTTCACTTCTTTAGTTTCAACTCTTGTTCATGTAATATGGAAAAGGCCCCAAGAACATCAAGAGCAAGTTTGGTGAAGGGATCCTCTCGTTCGGTTGCCACCACGGAGGCGCAGCGTGCCTTAATCGCTCACTGGCAAGGAATCGTGAAGAGCCTCGGGAACTTCCTAAACACCTTAAAAGCAAATCATGTATGCAGAACCTCTGTTATTTGAATGATTTGAATTATTTTCTTTTGTCTGAATCATGTAATGTCGTTATAGGTTCCCCCGTTTTTGGTTCGTAAAGTCTTCATACAAATATTTTCTTTCATCAACGTTCAACTATTTAACAGGTATTCATCTCTCATTTCTTGTTCTTGAGGTACTTAACTAGAAACTTTTGTCAGTTAGCTAACATGTTTTCTTTCTTAACAGTCTTCTATTACGACGAGAATGTTGTTCGTTTAGCAACGGCGAATATGTCAAAGCTGGGCTGTCTGAATTAGAGGATTGGTGTTATAAGGCTACTGATGAGGTACCTCGAATATGCCGCTTTACCTCGTTTATTTCTTTTAAACGGTTAGTAACTGACAAACTTAATGTACAGTATGCAGGTTCGGCTTGGGACGAGCTAAAGCATATTAGACAAGCGATCGGGTTTCTGGTATATCTCCCCATCCTTTTATTATGTAAATGTCCTACCTCAGAAAACTTTTCGAATCAGAAAACAGGAAACTAGGCTGACTTCTTGCTTTAATAATATAATAGGTTATTCATCAAAAACCGAAAAAGACACTGGACGAAATAAGTCACGATCTATGTCCTGTAAGTGACGCTAAGCATATTGTGTACAATGTTCATACCTACGTACGTTTTATGCAGTCATTCACCCGTTCCTCGTAAATTAATAAACCAAATTCTTCACTCACAGGTACTAAGCATACAGCAGCTGTATCGTATCAGTACGATGTACTGGGACGACAAATATGGCACCCATAGTGTCTCTCCTGATGTAAGATTTTACACATTGTATCATCTCTTGTGCTTCAGCTCTAGAGATTTGTGTATGAACCACTCTTGTTCATATTCATTGTTGCAAAAATTTAATAGATCTTTATTGTTTCTATATTCTCCTAGGTTATATCCAATATGAGGGTGTTAATGACCGAAGATTCGAACCATGCAATTAGCAATTCATTTCTATTGGACGACGACTCGAGGTCAGTATAAACAACATTGTCAAAATAAAGAGCCTAGGAATGCTATTTACCCTTTATTTTACAGCCCAGATGGATTAGGATTGGATTCAAAGATCTATGAACTTTGCACCCCTATTGTGAGATCCCACGTCAGTTGGAGAAGAGAACGAAACATTCCTTATAAGGGTGTGGAAACCTCTCCCTAGCAGACGCGTTTTAAAACCGTGAGACTGACGGTAATACGTAACGGGCCAAAGTGGACAATATGTGCTAGCGGTGGGCTTGGACTGTTACAAATGGTGTCAGAGCCAAGCACCGGGCGGTGGGCCAGCGAGGACGCTGGGCCCCCAAGGGGGGTGGATTGTGAGATCCCACATCGGTTGGAGAGGGGAACGAAGCATTCCTTATAAAAATGTGGAAACTTTTCCCTAGCAAACGCGTTTTAAAACCGTGAGACTGATGGTGATACGTAATCGGCCGAAACAGGCAATATCTATTAACGGTGGACTTGGACTATTACAGATCGTAAATTTATAATTTTTCAATCTTTATGGAAAAAACTTATTAAAAGGCAAAGGAGTGAAGCAAATATGAACCACTCACTACCTTGTTTGTTTTACCAAACACAAAACAAAACAACCTTAACATGTTTATTGGTTGCTTGTACTGCAGCATTCCATTCTCAGTTGATGATTTATCAAAGTCAATGGAACAAATAGACATCGGAGACATCGAACCACCGCCGCTGATTCGAGAGAACTCGGGCTTTAGTTTCTTGTTGCCACGAACAGACTAATGAACAAATCTTCGATCTCTCTCTCTCTCTCTCTCTCTCTCTCGGAGCGTAAATTGTCGAGTTTCTGTCCGAATTGGAACCCTCCCACATGCTTATTTGTTCCAGAGGTTCTACAGAATCAAATATGGCGTGCAGTTTGAAGTGAAATGGAGCTACTGTGCCTGCAGAATGGCTAAGAAATAGCTCCAAATCAGTTGCGTAGCATTGTAGCCCAAATTTCTTCACTACACTTTGTATGAGTTTTAGATTTTTTGAGATAGCCACTGAAGTAGAAGGCGGTGGTATCATAGATCTCCTCATTTTCTTTGTACTTTAGTTGTATTTTCTCTGAGATTGTTTCCATTACCTTTATAAATAATAAGCCATCAGTTCAGAATAGCGTTTGATCAACCTGTTTTGTAACAAGTCAAGCCCACCGCTAGCAGATTGTGATGTCTCACATTGGTTGGAGAGGAGCGAAACACCCTTTATAAGGGCGTGGAAACCTTTCCCTAGCAGACGAGTTTTAAAGCTTTGAGGGGAAGCCCGAAAGGGAAGGCTCAAAGAGGACAATATCTATTAGCGGTGGACCTGGATTGTTACTATATTGTCATTTTTAAGCTTTCCCTCAAGATTTTAAAAACGCGTTTGCTAGGGATAGATTTCCACACCCTTATTCGATGGGGATCTCACATGCTTAAAGATTCATAACCTTCATATCAGTTAGTTTGACTACAAGGAGAGCTTGTATATTTAAGAATGATTTGATTGATAACCTTCATATGTCACCCTTACACGATTCGGATTCAACACTTAATCACTTCGATAATCTCCTGCATCCTCTGTGATATAACTAAATTACCTACTTATCTTGAATTGTTTCTAAAAGGGAAGACTTACCCCACAAACCAACACAAGTTCTTTTAGTATGTTTTTTATGCTTTCTACATGTGAAAATTCATAAGAGGACACTCGATATATGAACTTTCAAATTAAGCGAGTTTTGCTTGGAGTAATTTTATCCACTTTTCAACACTAGTCAAGTCGTTACTTAATCAGTACTAGTTTGGTTATTTCGTTAGCTAAAGTATTAATTCACCTGTATGAAGAGTGGAGTATGAACTTTTGACATCCTCTTAGTCGAAAATACATAGTTTATATTTGTTGAGCTATGTGCATGTTGTCACGAAGATTCATAAAGGGACTTGATTTATTTATGCACATATGATGGACCGGGCCTTGTGGTTATTGTCTTTAAAGCTTAATGGTTGTTCCAAGTTCTCGAGAAGTCCTGATATGCAAAAAAGGAATTATTGATGTCGAGAAGATGTATCAGCTAATTATTGTGGGGAAGCTTTTTAATTGTGCATGACTAATGATAAGGAAACCCTAATCCTCAGCTCAACGATCCAAGCTTTTGTTGAAGCAAGAACCCTTGAATCAAAGTAATTAACACTTCTTATACGAAATTTGGATCAACCAAGAGATAAGGCTAGAATAAGATTACCTCTCATGATCGAAGATCTAGAATCAAGATTTGGAAACCTTGTTCTAAATGGCAAATATGATGCTCGGATTTTTAAGGGAAACGTCTCAATTTGAGATATGAATTACATTCATCCACGAATCTCAATTTTACATAACATATTGTGGGTATTTATAGTCTCCCGACAAAAGACGTTTGTGGTCGGGATTTATTCCCGATCTCCTTTAATCTCCACAAAAGAATAAGTCAAATTGACCATTTGACTTTTACATAATTTATGAAATTAAAAATAGTTCTTTCTAACAAATGTTGATATACTTGAGTGGCTAATGCTGCGACAAGTTCAAAATCAATTAAGGTCCATTTGGAACACCGTGATTCTTATCACTATTTCACTCGTAAATTTAAACATAACTCAATCAATTCATGTATATACATTAGGTACAGAAATTAAATGTCGTAATATTTCTTATAATTTCATTTATGAAAATAGTACAATATTTTGAACTTCGGTTTAAAAACATCGAGTTTATGTCAATTACCATTTAGTAATACAATTATTCCTTCATAAAAAATGGTCCAATTTACTTTATTTGATTGAATCAAGTCAAACTTGGAGTTTAAGTAATGAAATTTTCAAAATGTTTCAATTATTTTTACTAGTCACATCAATAATGTGTTACTTTTATGTTCTCATAATAACATAAGTAGTCAAATGTGCCAATCAACATCAATCATGATCATTATCAATCAATATAATCTTTTCCAAATTAAAATAATAAATTTCTTTGATCAAATAAATCAATCTTCCATATCTTGACTTTGAATTACTATTTATATACAATAAAGTGTGTTCTAGATGCTTTAAACCCAACTCTTCTCATTATTTTGGTTATATATGAATATTAAAATTATTATATCATTGTCTATAAATTAGGAAATTATTTTTCAATATCTTCGAAATATATGGACTTTAAAAATATTTTAAGGGGCTATGGTTGATAGTCAGAGATGTTCATTAAACCTGTGAGGACCTATTCCAAACTATTTAGCTAAATGGGGTTAAGATGAGATTATATTCCTTGTCGTTGTCCCGATCCCACCAAATACCCATGTGTGTATCCACCTCAATCCTCACAAATATAAATTAAAATTTTGTGAAAATGGAAATTGAAATAGGAGGCAAGAACGGGGATGGAAATGAATTTCCCATCTCTACCATGTTGACATCACTATTGACAATATTATATTAAATATAAACTATTATTAATTTATGCATCAACATGTTTTACGTTAAATTTTGTATAATCAATAATATATATGTCAATTTAACAATAATGAATTATGTAACCAAAGTTTTTATATTTTTAAATTTAAGAAATAAAATAAAATATATAATTTTATGTTTTGATATTGATTATTTGAAAGAAAAAAAAAATTGTCTCGATCAAATGAAGCAAAAGTTGTAATTAGCCACTAAAATTCGAACCCAATAAATTTGCAGTGAAAATCGATCGGGGAGGAGAACGATACATTATTTATAAAAGTGTGAAAATTTCTACCAACAAGAAGGAAAAATCAAAGAAGACAATATTAATTAGCAATGTGCTTAGGTTGTTAGTATAGAAAGGATTTGTAGGAGATATGAATTGAAATAGGACGCCGGAAGAAAATGGCATAATATTTGATTAAATTTGCTTGAATTGCCAATGAAAGGAAGAAAGACAACCTTAATTTCTATTGAAACAAGCAAGAAGCTTGAAATCCCATGAAGTTGTTGGTAAGAACATTATCAAGTGTTACAAAACAAGCTTCATCATCAAACTCGAGTAGCGACGACATGTTGTCCGACAACTTCAAGGCTTCCATTTGAGGATTTGCATGCAACGTTGAAGTGGATGGAGTTTGGGCGGCGTGGGGCGGTGGTTTGTGGTTGCTCCGGTGAGTGGGAGAATGGGAGGTGAAGCCAGTGAGTTGCTGAACAATGGCTCTGAACTCATGTGCATTGCTTGCTTTGATCATCATTGGGCTTGAAATGTACTTTACTTTTATGGGTTTTCTTTGAACTTTTGTGGGATTTTGACTCTGCTTTTGGTCCTTCCATTCATTCTCTCCACACTTCCCCATGAGAGAGAGAGAGAGAGAGGGAGAGAGAGAGGGAGAGAGAAATGGAGAGAGAGAGGGA
>NC_036648.1:8455766-8494098 GCF_002806865.2 Cucurbita pepo subsp. pepo | reverse complement strand
GAGAGAGAGAGAGAGAGAGAGAGAGAGAGAGAGAGAGAGAGAGAGGGTTTTGGTTAAGGAAGCCAAGGGGGAAAGGAGAGAGAGAGGGTTAATATAAAGAAGGAAGGAAGAACATTTGGTGAATAATAAAATGAACCAAAAGACTCATTTCAACCTATTCTACAAAATTTGGTCAATTCTTTTTGGTTCGTTCTAATCTCTTGGGCTGTTGCCAATTGTCTCTTCTAAATTGTCTGCCTAATCCCACTTTAAAACATAAATAAAACAAAAAACAATCATTAACCCCTTTTTAACATTCACTTCTCCACCCAACAAATATATGTTTCAATTCATCTTTTTGTTTAGATTGAGTTGAATTTTTAAAAAAACGAAAATTTTAGTCAGTTTACTAGTTAGCATACTCGAAAATAGAGTTTAAAAACATATGACCTTTACCGTTGATGTTTGTGATGTACAGTACTCACTTATGAATGTTTGATATTTGAATTTTATAAGATTTTAATTATTAACCTAACATACAATAGATAATTATAATAATTTATCTAACCTAACCAAAATTTATAATTAATGGATTGGACTAACCCATCAAATAGTTTTTTTTTTAATTATTTAAAAATTTTATATTTATCTATGTTATATTAATAACTAAAAGTTCATAAAATTTAAATATCAAACATTTTAGGTCACAATATATTACTAACATTAGTCACAAACGTCAAATATTATTAATTTTTATAATAGTTTTCAAAGTAGGCCCGTGTTGGGTTTTAAGCTTTATTTTTGAATTGATTAGGTAGAACGGCCAAAAAAAAGTTTCAAATTACAAACCGAATCAAATTTTCAATTTTTCAAAAATTCAACTCAACTTGAAAAAAAAAAAATTAACTCAATCTAATCTTTATAATTTGAGTTAAATAGTCTGAATTGTTGAGATTATCGAGTCACATGAACACATTTATTAACCATCAAAAACGTTGTAAATTCAAAAAGTCACCATCTAAATTAATTACTTTAATTTCCACTTTTTCTCATTTCATCTTTTTGACTAGTTTAAGGAAACCCAAAGTTAATTATTTGGAAAATTTAGATAGAGAAATTAGGAGAAAAACATAACTTTTGGAATTGGATATATAAAATAAAATTTTCATAAAGTTTTCTACTTTACCTTTAATAATGTAAATCAAAGACGAGCATAATACAAAGTTGGGGTCAACGCACGTGAATTCCTTTAGTAAAAATAGCTACACAAATCAAATTTCGAACCTCCTTTCACTTTTGTCTACTTGGAATTGTCAACCACTAACATTTAAGTAGTGATTCACGTATATTTTGTCTCTTGAGATTACAGATCGGTCAAATTTAAATTTTCAATGTTTTTACATTTTTTTAATATAAATTATATTAAAAAATAAATAAAAATTGTCAATAAAGAAGATTCTTATAAATACATATTAAATAGGAAATTTAAATCCCATAAAAAAATAAATTAAGAATTTTGCGAGACTAAAGATTAAAATAGGTGATGACTACGAAGACGGAGACGGCTTCCTTATCACACCCGCCCCTTAATTATCTCTAATCCACGACCTAACAATTACGATATTCAAAAAATGTATATATATATATATATATATAATGACTCGACAATTGGTAGGTCAAAGTTTAGTTTGCATCTCCATCATGATTGACTTGAACGCTTAAACTAGCAATGTACCAAAATAATCTTCTTACTAAATTGTGGAATTAATATAGGTTTGATCGTCTTTTTCCAAGGAAGAAGATTAAACCATTATTATAAGATTCTACGTCAATTGGAGAGGGGAACGAAACATTTCTTATAAGGATGGAGAAACCTTTCTCTATCAAACACGCTTTAAAATCGTGAGACTGATGATGATACGTAACGGGTCAAAGCAGACATGAGTTGTTGCACTAAAAAAAAGTTGAAGAACAGTTAAGAAAAACTAAATCTTTCTGGTTAGCTCAGTCAAAGCGTTTAGTTTGAATCTATACGAAAGGATTGGTTTTGAACGTTTTTGGTCAAATTTTGTCCACGAACTCTACATGTAGTCAATGTGATTAAAGGATTATTGAGATCAATTGTTAAATAATTTGGTTTAATAGACCAACGACAAAGTGTTAATTATGTATTATAATAACAACAATAATAATCTTTTTTGCTCACTTCTTTGACTGACTTAATCGATCTCAAAATAATAATAAACGTCATATTCATTAATAATTTACAATTATTAATTAATAAATTATATCACTATAGATGAACATTTATGTGCGTGATTTGACTTGAATCTTTTAATAATTAAGAGGTCTCCATAAACTAATACCGGTCGTGTCTGTTCTCACTCACATGTTAAAATTACTCTAAATCAAGCACGTTTAATTTTGAAGTTTCTAAATTGTGTCACTCAAAACGTGTACCTTGTTGATATAGGTAGTAAACATTGACTCTTGATAGTATTAGTCATGTTAAGAACATTGATCTCGATCTGTCTCCACAAGAAGAAGTAGAAATTTCTATTGACGAGACTTCCGAACCCGACATGAGTTTTCTATTTTAATTTTTCAAGAAGTGAAAGTTTCTATTGATGATATACAACTTTCCAAACTTGGCCAAGAACAAGATGGTTCGAGGGACTGTATCGAGCTCAAACTCTTTCCTTTGGTGGGATATTGATCTCGAACTACCTCCACGAGAAGAAGTAGAAGTTCCTATTGAGGAGGCTTTCGAACCCGACATGAAGTTTTCTATGTTTTCGAGATTTGTGTTCATATCTAAAAAAATATTGAAGCAGCCCACTTACTCTTATGTTTGGGCCACATTTAGCTACATCTACTCAGCCCATTTTGACTAAGAAAATCTAATATATTCAATAATATTTCATAAAATATATATATAAAATGGTAGAACCTAATTTTTAAAAGCTCAAATTTCAATATTATAACTACAAATATGTTTATATAATATATCAAAAGTTAGCTTTGTCTTATTTTTTATATATTTATGTATACTAAGTGAGCGGGAATCTGGTGGGATTGGAGACCGGGAACATAATCTCATCTTCCAGCTTGTTTAGTAAACAGAGAAAAATCTCACTCCATCATCTCCCTTATTCTCCATTTAAACGGGGATTCTCCACCCTATTCCGAGCATGTCAACAAATTAAATTGACATTTTTATTCTTATTCGCGAGTTATGAGACCCCACATCCATTTAGTGGAATGAAACATTTCTTATAAGAATGTGGAAACTTCTCCTTAGTAGACACGTTTTAAAAATTGTAAAACTGACGAAGATACATAATGAGCTAAAACGGACAGTATTTGCTAGCGGTGGGTTTAGGCTGTTACAGATGTCAGGCGATGTGCTAGCAATGACGCTGACTCCCAAGAAAGGTGGATAATGAGATCCCACATTTGAAAATGAGAACGAAACATTTTTTTTTACAATAGTGTGGAAACTTCTCCCTAGTAAGACATGTTTTAAAAACTGAGACTGACAGCGATATGTAACGGGACTAAAGCAGAAACATTCTTTATAAGGGTGTGAAAATCTCTCCCAAATATACACGTTTCTATTAGTAATTGATCAAAACGAACGATATCTATTAGTAACAGAAGTGACATCAGAAGTTAAAGGGGAACATGGGCACCAACCAAAGGTACAAGAAAGTGAGATGAGTATTGAGTAGTGGTAGAAAATGGGTAATGGATGAAAACCCTAAATCTAAAACCCTAAAACCCCATGTGAAAGTGAAAGTGAAACTCATAAAAACCCTATTTTTTTGAACTCATTCACTCATTCACTCATTCATTGTGTAGTTGAGCTGTCCCATTCACTGCCAAAACCTAGTCATATCGGCACTCTTTCCAATGCTTTCTTTCATTTCAACTGTTGGGAGGTGCCATTCCATCAACAAAACCACTCCTTTTCAATGCTCTCTTACACACTCTAATCCACATACCCTAATATATTAGGGTTACCCTAATGGTATGTGTTATCGAGGACGCTAAGCCCTTTAGAGGTAGATTGTTAGGTCACATATTGACGACGATATGTCATGGATCAAAGTGGACAATATTTACTAACAGTGGACTGACATTCTTCTGTATTCTTGCAACATGACTATATTATCTAATTTAGATGAAATAGTTCTTCGAAATTACTTACTGGGTATTTTTAATACTTTCTTTTGTTTATGTAATGGCATGGACGTGCGAGAGGAGTGACAGGACGTATGTTAATTGAGCTACACAGTCCGTGTCAATATATTCCCAAGGACATTTTAACTTATCTCAACTTAATGTTTCTCTCAACGGTTTTGTTTTTTTTTTTTTTTATGCTTTTAATAGGATCTACTTGAAAAAAAAAAAAATTATGTATGAATATGAAAATACCCTTCTTTTGACCGCTCGACCACTTTCTCCTTCTCGGGCCAAGGCCTTCCTCAATGAGCTCTAAAAAGGAGGACCGCATCCTGGATCAATCGATAATTTTTTTTATTTGATTGAATGGGAAAAATACTGTTTGTTAGATTAGCTACGTTATGGGAGAATCGAGTCATTTGATCAATTCGTAACAATCTCTTTAAATGCAAGGGACAAAGTTTCTATACTACCCACTCGTAGCGTCTGGCTAAGCTGTAAGTTCATGAGCAAATAAACGACGTAGAATGCATGTCGGTGGAAACATAATATAAAGTTTAGATTATACAAACATTAAATTAAAATAATAATAATAATAAACTTTAGATTATTAATTTGGTGAAGTAGAATCACCCACCAATTATTATACTCATTCATCTTTGAATAGCATTATTAAAAATTATTTAAATCTTGTCAGAGGACTCAGAAAAAAGCTGACAAGCTCATGTTTTTTTTTTTTTTTTTTTTTTTTTAAGAAAAGCTGATGTGTTGGAAACATGAAAAAATAAATCTAATCATTTATCTTTTTATATGTTTAATAATTACATACATTGACTCCAACATATTCATAATTAAAAGTCAAACTTCTTTGTAAGACCAAACCAGCTTTTGAAAAATATTCATTTCACGAATAAATATTAAACTCCTCGCCTTATTATTGTTAGATAATGAAAGTCACACGTCCGCTAATTTAGGGAATGATTATGGGTTTATAATCAAAGAATACTTTCTCCATTGGTACGAGACCTTTTGAGGAAACCTNATCAATCGATAAATTTTTTTATTTGATTGAATGGGAAAAATACTGTTTGTTAGATTAGCTACGTTATGGGAGAATCGAGTCATTTGATCAGTTCGTAACAATCTCTTTAAATGCAAGGGACAAAGTTTCTATACTACCCACTCGTAGCGTCTGGCTAAGCTGTAAGTTCATGAGCAAATAAACGACGTAGAATGCATGTCGGTGGAAACATAATATAAAGTTTAGATTATACAAACATTAAATTAAAATAATAATAATAATAAACTTTAGATTATTAATTTGGTGAAGTAGAATCACCCACCAATTATTATACTCATTCATCTTTGAATAGCATTATTAAAAATTATTTAAATCTTGTCAGAGGACTCAGAAAAAAGCTGACAAGCTCATGTGTTTTTTTTTTTTTTTTTTTTTTTAAGAAAAGCTGATGTGTTGGAAACATGAAAAAATAAATCTAATCATTTATCTTTTTATATGTTTAATAATTACATACATTGACTCCAACATATTCATAATTAAAAGTCAAACTTCTTTGTAAGACCAAACCAGCTTTTGAAAAATATTCATTTCACGAATAAATATTAAACTCCTCGCCTTATTATTGTTAGATAATGAAAGTCACACGTCCGCTAATTTAGGGAATGATTATGGGTTTATAATCAAAGAATACTTTCTCCATTGGTACGAGACCTTTTGAGGAAACCTAAAGCAAAGTTATGAGAGTTTATGCTCAAAGTGGACAATATCATACCATTGTGGAGAGTCGTGTTGTTCTAACATGGTTTCAGAGTCATGCCCTAAACTTAGTCGTGCCAATAGATTGGTAAATTTTCAAATGTCGAACAAAGAACTCCAAAAGAAAAATGAATCAACCCTCCTTGAAGGCATTCGAAGGCATAGTAAAAAATGACTAAGACTCCAAAGGAGTCGAGCCTCGATTAAGAGGAGGCATACTTTGTTTGTTCGAGGGGAGGTGTTGGATGATGAAAGTCGAAATNAACATAATATAAAGTTTAGATTATACAAACATTAAATTAAAATAATAATAATAATAAACTTTAGATTATTAATTTGGTGAAGTAGAATCACCCACCAATTATTATACTCATTCATCTTTGAATAGCATTATTAAAAATTATTTAAATCTTGTCAGAGGACTCAGAAAAAAGCTGACAAGCTCATGTGTTTTTTTTTTTTTTTTTTTTTTTAAGAAAAGCTGATGTGTTGGAAACATGAAAAAATAAATCTAATCATTTATCTTTTTATATGTTTAATAATTACATACATTGACTCCAACATATTCATAATTAAAAGTCAAACTTCTTTGTAAGACCAAACCAGCTTTTGAAAAATATTCATTTCACGAATAAATATTAAACTCCTCGCCTTATTATTGTTAGATAATGAAAGTCACACGTCCGCTAATTTAGGGAATGATTATGGGTTTATAATCAAAGAATACTTTCTCCATTGGTACGAGACCTTTTGAGGAAACCTAAAGCAAAGTTATGAGAGTTTATGCTCAAAGTGGACAATATCATACCATTGTGGAGAGTCGTGTTGTTCTAACATGGTTTCAGAGTCATGCCCTAAACTTAGTCGTGCCAATAGATTGGTAAATTTTCAAATGTCGAACAAAGAACTCCAAAAGAAAAATGAATCAACCCTCCTTGAAGGCATTCGAAGGCATAGTAAAAAATGACTAAGACTCCAAAGGAGTCGAGCCTCGATTAAGAGGAGGCATACTTTGTTTGTTCGAGGGGAGGTGTTGGATGATGAAAGTCGAAATTCCCACATCGACTAATTTAGAGAATGATCATGGGTTTATAATCAAATAATACTCTCTCCATTATCAAAGTGGACCATATCATACTATTGTGTTCATCTAACAATTATTATTATTATTATTTCATTTTTTTGGTTGAGTCAATTTGATTAACTCAAATTGCTTGGGTTACCAAGCTAACCCAATTGATGTAAAAGATTTTTCAAACCCGTCTCCGTCCATAGTTTGATGACACTACTATCTTTTTCATAATATCCCGTGACACACAAATTCAATTAAAAAAAAAAAAAACTCAATATATAAAATTCAAAAAAATGTTAAACAAAAGGGAAATACATCGGTAGTGTTTACAATACAAAAACACATCTATCAAATAAAAACTGGACTCGAATTTTGGGTTGATTAAGTTACCTGATACGGTAACTAATGACATGAACAAAACCATCTTTATACTTAAACTCGATTAGTAAAATATGAATGGAAAGGTCGTAAATTCAAATCACCTCTCAAAACCCTAAAAATGGTAATGGTGGGCGGCGCGTGGGATGAGAGGAAGTAGTGGGAGGCGCGTGAGAAGAGAGGAGAGGATAAAAGGAAAAGACCCCACCGTGGGCAGTGGTGGGGAAAGGTGCATAAGTAAAAAGTAAAATGAATGGAAAAGACAGAATTGGAATTTTGAGTACACAAATCAAAGAAATACTGAGACACCCTAACCACCCATCATGTTCCCACACCTGGGAGCACCACCTACCTTTCATTTATTCACTTTTTTTTTTTAACCCTTAATTTTAAAATAAGTATGTCACCGGGATCTCATAATTCACCCCTTTAGAAGTCCAGTGTTCTTGTTGGCACACCGCTTATGACCCTGATACCATTTGTAACAGTTCAAGCCCACCACTTTTAGATATTGTTTGCTTTAGTCAATTACTTATTAACGTTAGTTTCACAGTTTTAAAACGCGTATATTAGGGAGAGGTGTCTACACTCTTCCAAAGAATACTTCGTTCTTCAAAGGCAATTCATTTAACACGGCGGGGCAGTTTCGAATCACAGATCGTATGTATAGAGAAATCTTTTACGAAACTTCTCGAGATTCAATAAGAGGTGAGTGATACGAGAAACCCTAATCGAGGAAGGAAANTAAAAAAAAAAAAAACTCAATATATAAAATTCAAAAAAATGTTAAACAAAAGGGAAATACATCGGTAGTGTTTACAATACAAAAACACATCTATCAAATAAAAACTGGACTCGAATTTTGGGTTGATTAAGTTACCTGATACGGTAACTAATGACATGAACAAAACCATCTTTATACTTAAACTCGATTAGTAAAATATGAATGGAAAGGTCGTAAATTCAAATCACCTCTCAAAACCCTAAAAATGGTAATGGTGGGCGGCGCGTGGGATGAGAGGAAGTAGTGGGAGGCGCGTGAGAAGAGAGGAGAGGATAAAAGGAAAAGACCCCACCGTGGGCAGTGGTGGGGAAAGGTGCATAAGTAAAAAGTAAAATGAATGGAAAAGACAGAATTGGAATTTTGAGTACACAAATCAAAGAAATACTGAGACACCCTAACCACCCATCATGTTCCCACACCTGGGAGCACCACCTACCTTTCATTTATTCACTTTTTTTTTTTAACCCTTAATTTTAAAATAAGTATGTCACCGGGATCTCATAATTCACCCCTTTAGAAGTCCAGTGTTCTTGTTGGCACACCGCTTATGACCCTGATACCATTTGTAACAGTTCAAGCCCACCACTTTTAGATATTGTTTGCTTTAGTCAATTACTTATTAACGTTAGTTTCACAGTTTTAAAACGCGTATATTAGGGAGAGGTGTCTACACTCTTCCAAAGAATACTTCGTTCTTCAAAGGCAATTCATTTAACACGGCGGGGCAGTTTCGAATCACAGATCGTATGTATAGAGAAATCTTTTACGAAACTTCTCGAGATTCAATAAGAGGTGAGTGATACGAGAAACCCTAATCGAGGAAGGAAAAGGGTGTTGGAGAGAAATAGAAATGAGATGAGAAAAGGGAAGAAAAAGGGTATTGGGGAATGTGTGGGTTTGGTTTGGTTTGAAATTTGAGGATAAGTTTAAAGAGAGGGTTTTAGGTGAAGGGACCAATGGTGGACAGAAGGAAATGGACTGGACCACACCATCCAACCAGGCCCATGTGACCCTCTTCCTCTTGGGTCCCAACCCCCCCTCCCTCATTTCAAACCTTACAATCATTTTCTTATGCAATTTTTTTTTAATTTAAAAGATTTATATCCCGTCAATTTAAACATAACTCAATAATCAATAAATATGTATTTCGATAATTTAATTATTGACCGAGATCTCACATCGACTACAGAGGAGAACGAAGCATTTCTTAGAAAGGTGTGAACATACGCGTTTTAAAACTTTGAGGGAAAACCCAAAAGGAAAAACTAAAAAAGAACAATATCTGCTAGCGGGTTTGAACTATTACAGTTATCTCGACAAGTTTTACATTTAAAATAATGTGTATTTTTCGTCTTTTCGTAATCCTATTTTTCTCTAGTAAGTTAGGTTTTTTCTTTTTCTTTTTAGAGTATAGCATGTTTGGTTATAACTCGGTTTTACTCAGCTAGCATGTTAACAACGGGAAATACTTGATCAATCTAACTCAAACAATATGAATTATGTTTTTTTTTTTAATAAAATACATGCACGTCCAAACTATTATCTAAACAGACACCTGTTTCGGTCGCACATATGTGACAAACATGTTGATTAATGTATATATGTATTTTTGTCCTAATCTAAAATTCAATAATATCTTCAATGTTTAGATTGTCTAAAATATATTATAGTTCTTATTTAGGTAGACATGTGAATCCTATCCATATTAATTTTAAAATTAATTTCTATCCATGTGAATCCTACTCATTTACGAGCTTTTGAAATTAAATTGCAAATATTTCTCAATAAATAAATAGACGTTTTAGAAACAAAATTTGATTTGAACGACCGGAATCAACCAAACCCAAATATTTTATGGTTATTTTGAGTTCGGTTGAAAAAATTTACGGTCCAAACAATTAAGATAGGTCTAAAAACATGTCTCAATTTGACTTAACGGAACTCATGAACAGCTCTAATAGAATGCAATCTCTATCGATGCTAGCTAATTTAGTCTCTCTGTTTGCCACGTTTTAAAACATTATGTGTCACGTGTGTTGGTTGAAAAGGGTCGGTTTGGACTAAATTGAAAATTTTAAAATATTAGGGACTAAATTGAAATGGAGAAAGGAAGATATTTATAAAATAAAGTAAGTGGCGCGTGAGAGTAAGAGTGAGAGTGGGGAAAGGAATGGAAAGGAAGAGAAAAGGAATCTATTTACAAAGCCATTATGTCATCATCAATAAGTGAGACCAAAAGGGTCTTTGGAATCAATTGGTCCACACAAACGGCCATTCTAATGTTAAATGTGATCTTCTATTTCTCATATTCCATATAAATTCAATTAAAAAATAAAAATTAGGATGATAAATTTTACGTGTTATGTTCGGTTTAATTCGGTTCATGTTCAAAATTTTACGTGCTAGGTTCGGNACCAGGCCCATGTGACCCTCTTCCTCTTGGGTCCCAACCCCCCCTCCCTCATTTCAAACCTTACAATCATTTTCTTATGCAATTTTTTTTTAATTTAAAAGATTTATATCCCGTCAATTTAAACATAACTCAATAATCAATAAATATGTATTTCGATAATTTAATTATTGACCGAGATCTCACATCGACTACAGAGGAGAACGAAGCATTTCTTAGAAAGGTGTGAACATACGCGTTTTAAAACTTTGAGGGAAAACCCAAAAGGAAAAACTAAAAAAGAACAATATCTGCTAGCGGGTTTGAACTATTACAGTTATCTCGACAAGTTTTACATTTAAAATAATGTGTATTTTTCGTCTTTTCGTAATCCTATTTTTCTCTAGTAAGTTAGGTTTTTTCTTTTTCTTTTTAGAGTATAGCATGTTTGGTTATAACTCGGTTTTACTCAGCTAGCATGTTAACAACGGGAAATACTTGATCAATCTAACTCAAACAATATGAATTATGTTTTTTTTTTTAATAAAATACATGCACGTCCAAACTATTATCTAAACAGACACCTGTTTCGGTCGCACATATGTGACAAACATGTTGATTAATGTATATATGTATTTTTGTCCTAATCTAAAATTCAATAATATCTTCAATGTTTAGATTGTCTAAAATATATTATAGTTCTTATTTAGGTAGACATGTGAATCCTATCCATATTAATTTTAAAATTAATTTCTATCCATGTGAATCCTACTCATTTACGAGCTTTTGAAATTAAATTGCAAATATTTCTCAATAAATAAATAGACGTTTTAGAAACAAAATTTGATTTGAACGACCGGAATCAACCAAACCCAAATATTTTATGGTTATTTTGAGTTCGGTTGAAAAAATTTACGGTCCAAACAATTAAGATAGGTCTAAAAACATGTCTCAATTTGACTTAACGGAACTCATGAACAGCTCTAATAGAATGCAATCTCTATCGATGCTAGCTAATTTAGTCTCTCTGTTTGCCACGTTTTAAAACATTATGTGTCACGTGTGTTGGTTGAAAAGGGTCGGTTTGGACTAAATTGAAAATTTTAAAATATTAGGGACTAAATTGAAATGGAGAAAGGAAGATATTTATAAAATAAAGTAAGTGGCGCGTGAGAGTAAGAGTGAGAGTGGGGAAAGGAATGGAAAGGAAGAGAAAAGGAATCTATTTACAAAGCCATTATGTCATCATCAATAAGTGAGACCAAAAGGGTCTTTGGAATCAATTGGTCCACACAAACGGCCATTCTAATGTTAAATGTGATCTTCTATTTCTCATATTCCATATAAATTCAATTAAAAAATAAAAATTAGGATGATAAATTTTACGTGTTATGTTCGGTTTAATTCGGTTCATGTTCAAAATTTTACGTGCTAGGTTCGGTTTATAACTATAAAATTAGACCATATTTGAATGAGAGCGATTTTGGTGATATAATGTCTAAAAAAGATTTAAAGGAAGTGAAAGTTACTATATATGCCAACAATATGTATCTTCTTTTCAGCAGCTCAATCATATGAATTCTATAGTTAAACGTGCTTTGCTTAGAATAATTATATGTTGGGTGACCTCCTAGAAATTTTCATATGGTGTAAAGAACACGTGTTGGTCTGTTGGCTCNTATTTCTCAATAAATAAATAGACGTTTTAGAAACAAAATTTGATTTGAACGACCGGAATCAACCAAACCCAAATATTTTATGGTTATTTTGAGTTCGGTTGAAAAAATTTACGGTCCAAACAATTAAGATAGGTCTAAAAACATGTCTCAATTTGACTTAACGGAACTCATGAACAGCTCTAATAGAATGCAATCTCTATCGATGCTAGCTAATTTAGTCTCTCTGTTTGCCACGTTTTAAAACATTATGTGTCACGTGTGTTGGTTGAAAAGGGTCGGTTTGGACTAAATTGAAAATTTTAAAATATTAGGGACTAAATTGAAATGGAGAAAGGAAGATATTTATAAAATAAAGTAAGTGGCGCGTGAGAGTAAGAGTGAGAGTGGGGAAAGGAATGGAAAGGAAGAGAAAAGGAATCTATTTACAAAGCCATTATGTCATCATCAATAAGTGAGACCAAAAGGGTCTTTGGAATCAATTGGTCCACACAAACGGCCATTCTAATGTTAAATGTGATCTTCTATTTCTCATATTCCATATAAATTCAATTAAAAAATAAAAATTAGGATGATAAATTTTACGTGTTATGTTCGGTTTAATTCGGTTCATGTTCAAAATTTTACGTGCTAGGTTCGGTTTATAACTATAAAATTAGACCATATTTGAATGAGAGCGATTTTGGTGATATAATGTCTAAAAAAGATTTAAAGGAAGTGAAAGTTACTATATATGCCAACAATATGTATCTTCTTTTCAGCAGCTCAATCATATGAATTCTATAGTTAAACGTGCTTTGCTTAGAATAATTATATGTTGGGTGACCTCCTAGAAATTTTCATATGGTGTAAAGAACACGTGTTGGTCTGTTGGCTCAACTATATGAACTCTATGGTTAAACGTGTTTTACTTAGAGCAATTATATGTTAGGTGACCTCCTACAATTTTTCACATGCTGGAATAATACCTGTTGGTCTATGGCTCAATCATATGAACTCTGTGGTTAAACGTGATTTACTTACTACAATTTTTCATAGGCTGGAATAACACATGTGGGTCTGTTGGCTCAACCATATGAACTTTACGGTTAAGCTTGTTTTACTTAAAATAATTATATGTTGGGTGACCTACTATAAATGTTACTAGAATGCATGTAAGTGAGAACAAATATCGGAGTCATGAGACCATAAAATTTAAAATTTTAATAAATAAATATTAAAAAAAAACTAAATTAAGCTTGTAATTTCATGGGAAATTAACCATAACTTTGGGAACAATATGTAAATAAATACACTTAAAAACAAAACTCCAAATTTATTCTTCCCAAAAAGGGGAAAAAAAAACATATATTCAAACAAAAATTGGATTTTCTCTCTCATCATCACTCACGTGACACCCTTTTGCCTCTAGAGTGAGAAAGAAGCACCAAAAAAAAAAAAAAAAAAAAAAAGAAAAAAAAAAGGTTTTGCTCTGTTCCTTGGAGAGGGAAACAAGCAGCATCTTTGTAGAGAAGAACAGAGAAACCAGAATTCTCCAAAACCAAAACCCATTTTCTTCTCTCTCTTTCTGTGTGTGTGTGTGTGTGTGTGTGTGTGTGTGTGTGTGCAGAAGCTGCTACAGCTCCCCTGTGTCACTATCACCGTCCAAACCCTTCTCTATTTCAAACCAGGGAAGAACAGAGAACTTTTCTTAAAGCAAAGGGCATCTTGAATCAGCCGTTTCTGTGAAAACCCATCATTCCTATTACTCAAATGCAGCAGCACCTGATGCAGATGCAGCCCATGATGGCTGCCTATTATCCTAACAACGTCACTACTGATCACATTCAACAGGTTCCTCTTCTTCTTCTTCTTCTTCCTTTTTTATTTCTGTCTTTCAATCCATTTATCTTATTAATCCAACCCCATTTCCTGTTTTTCTTTCATTTCCCCTCTTTCTCTCAACTGGGTTTTCTTTGTTTTTCACTTATGGATGCTTTTCTTCTTTTAAATATTGGGTTTCTTCTTTCACGTGCCTTTGTCTCTACTGGATTATCTAATTACACGAGCTGAGACTAACCCATCTATGCCTTTCTTGTTTATTTTCATCTCTTTTCTTGATATTTAAGTGTTTGTTTCCTTGTTGGTCTAAAGTTAATCACTCTGTTTTTTGAAATTGCATGATTGATTTCTGCCTTTTGGCCTTAATCTTAATGGAAAAGGAAGCTGAACTGGTTGGATGGTGGCTTATTTATACTTTTTTGCCCCTCCCTAGCAATCAAGGGGAGCAAAAGTGGCTTGTTGGGATATGACATTTAAGAGCTTGAGCTTGATTTAGATGCTTGAAACCTCCCTCATATGAAACAGTTCAGAGCTTTGTTGTTGGGAGGGAGTCTACATTGGTTAATTTAGGGTAGGGAATGATCGTAAGGTATGTATCTCCATTGGTATGAGGCCTTTTGGTTGGAAACCCAAAGCAAAGTCATGAGAGCTTATGCTTGAAGTGGACAATATCATACCATTGTGGAGAGTCTTTATTCCTAACATGGTATTAGAGTCATGCTCTTAACTTAGCCATGTCAATAGGATCCTCAAATGTCGAACAAAGAAGTTGTGAGGCTCGAAAGTGTAGTCAAAAGTGACTCTAGTATCGAACAAATGGTGTATTTTGTTCAAGGACTCCAAAGAAGGGGTCGAGCCTCGATTAAGGGGAGACTTCGAGGGGAGGATTGTTGGGAGAGAGTCCCGCATTGGCTAATTTAAGGAATGATCATGTAAGGAATACATCTCTATTAGTAGAGGTCTTTTGGAGAAGCCTAAAGCAAAGCCACGAGAGCTTATGCTCAAAGTGGACAATATCATACTATTGTGGAAAGTCGTTATTCCTAACAAGCTTGAGCTCTTTGAGGACTACAAGTTTATCACTTCTGATCAAACCTAATAATCAATTGTCGTTCTAGAGAACCAAACATTATAGGATGGAGGAGTTGTCGTATGAGATTAGTCGAGGTACGTGTAAGTTGGCCGATAAAAATCATAACCCTCCTTATATTCTTCGTCCAGCACTATACTTCTTAAATTTTTCATCCAACAGCGATTTTCCGCTACGATTTTTACATGATATGTTCGTAATTTTCGAACTTCTTATTTGATAATCTATGATGCAGTATCTGGATGAGAACAAGTCACTGATATTGAAGATTGTTGAGAGCCAAAACTCAGGAAAACTGAATGAATGTGCAGAGTAAGAATTTATGCCTTTTCTAATGATTCCACTTATCATCTGTTTTTCTATGGAAGTGACTGTTTTCCCTTGCATTCGTGCGCTCCGTGCATATCGTAGCTCTCTCTCGTAGTTAACTGTATAATTCGGCTTATATCCGTATTGTGGCTATCGCTATAATGGTATTCCAAGAAAGCATCGTGAGATCCCACGTTGGTTTAAGAGAGGAACGAAACATTCCTTATAAGGGTGTGGAAACCTCTCTCTAGTAGACACGTTTTAAAACTGTGAGGCTGATGACGATACGTAACGGGTTAAAATGGACAATATCTGCTAGTGGTGAGCTTGAGTTGTTACAAGACATTGCAACACTCTTTAAATAGCTGTCATAATGTGAGTTATCTCTCTGATTGATCATTTTTGGATTGATTCTGATTCATGATGATCACATTTCTTCTTGAGTGAGTAACAATGTTAATGGATGAAAATGGATTGATATCTAATCGTTCGCCTATTCAGTTGTCTTGTACTTTTAGACGTGATATCGTGACACGATTATTAGTTTGAACTAGATTCAATTATTATGAGATTGAGGACGACTGTAACAGCCAAAACCCACTGTTAGTAGATATTGTCCGCTTTGACTCGTTACGTATCGCCATCAGCTTCACGTTTTTAAAACACGTCCGATAGGGAGAGGTTTTCATTCCCTTACAAGGGATGCTTCATTCCCCCCGGATCTCACAATCCACCCCCCTTGGGGGCTTAGCGTTCTCACTGGTACACCGCCCAGTGTCTGGCTCTGATACCATTCGTGACAGCTTAAGCCCACTGCTAGCCGACATTGTCCACTTTGACTCATTACGTATCGCCGTCAGCTTCATGATTTTAAAACGCGTCTGTTAGGGAGAGGATTCCACGCTCTGATACCATTTATAACGGTCTTAAAGCGCAAAGGTAACTTTCTTATGTTCTTTCTCTGCAGGAATCAAGCAAGGCTACAGAGGAACCTCATGTACTTGGCTGCCATTGCTGATTCTCAACCACAACCAACTGCCATGCATGCCCAGGTATGGACCTAACTGTTTCAAGATGTAAATTTATCCGATCACTAGCTGTGCATTGTTAGAACACCTCGTAATTTCGCTTTCACTCGACCGTAACAACCATTTCCATTACCACCATTGTTCTACAACGCTCTATACGAAACCCGAGTTCTTCAAGGATTTAGATATAGATTTAGGTGCTTAATCCAAGACGTTTTGGTTTTGCCATATTCTCTCCCAGTACTCTTCCAGTGGCATAATCCAACCAGGAGGACATTACATTCAGCACCAACAAGCTCAGCAGATGACGCCGCAATCACTCATGGCTGCTCGGTCGTCCATGTTGTACACCCAGCAGCCATATTCAACGCTGCAGCAGCAACAAGCTTTGCATAGCCAACTCGGGATGAGCTCGGGAGGAGGCATAGGATTCAACATGCTGCAAAACGACGCAGCCAATGCAGGAGGAGGCAACGGAGGAGGACTTGGAGGAGGAGGAGGCTTTCCTGACTTTGGCCACGGCGGTAGCCTAGGCGGTGGGAGCAAGCAAGACATGGGAGGAACGGGGTCAGGCGAGGGACGAGGAGGGAGCTCCGGGAGCCATGGCGGTGACGGAGGCGAGACGCTGTACTTGAAATCAGCTGATGATGGGAACTGAAAGCATGGTAGAAAAGTAGGTAGAATAGAAGTTAGCTTTATGTGTAAACAATGGTGTGAGGATTCAAACCTCTTAAAACTCTAAACTTTGGTATCCTTTTTCCATGCTAACATATGTTCATGTAAACTTTCTTCTCTTCTTACAATATTCTCACAAATGTTTTTCAAATTATATTTATATTTCAAAATTTTTAAAAGGGTAACCTTATAAATTTGAATTCGTCGTGAATATCGGGTTTTGGGATTTTTTTCCATATATACACACATCGATACATTAAAATATATTTTATTCTTATACAAATCTAAGTATGACTCTCGAGATAAGATATTCATTGTTATATGCCTAATCTTTGTCCCGTTTACATTCGTTCAACTAAAAAACGATCACAAAAAATTCAAACAAACTCTCGAGGTCAAAAAGTAAGAATGTAGTTCATAATCAACAACTACCCTTTTGTGAAACTTCTAAGTTCCCACCATACATATTCATCGGTTCTTTTATTTTTTTTAATTAATGACCTTTTTGCCCCTTAAATAATATAACAAAATTTGAATATCCGACCTTTTATCAAATAAATACATCTTAACCATTTAAATTTCAATATTAATATTTTTTTTTGTTGGAGGGTCAATTTTGGCCAATCCAATTACATAATCACTCTCACTCATTTTTTAAAAAAAGAATTAAATAAATTATATATGAAAAAAAAAAATTTGTATGAAGAACACTATACACAAACTTCTACATTGATTCAAGGCCTCAAGGAAGGATCTTTCTTCTGGGTTTTGTTAGCCATGGAAGCCGCTGCAAACCCATCAGCATTCAGCCGAGATAAGGCGGAGGAGCCACCGTGGACAGCGGCGGCACCGTCGTCCGCCTCGCTCAACGTACATCGGCCACGGCTGAACCCCGGAATAAACGAACATGGATTCCTACTGGAACTAGGCACGGCACCTCGCAGCATCGCCATGGGCACCCTCGGTGCCGGAAGCCACCGCTCTCCGGTCATGACCCTCGCCGCCGACATGTGGAAAACACAGAGAAAAATGAAAAGAAACGCCGCCGTGTTCATAAAAGAAAAACCCATTTGAGAGAAGAAGAGATTGGTTTGGTGAGCATTGAAAGGGAAGATTTTTAAGTGTATATATAGAAGAGATTTCAAGAGTTGACTGAGACAAGCCGCGGCCCGCGGAAAGTTTGAATATCAAAGGGAATCAAGAAGGATTCAACGCCCAACTTAGTCATATATGATCATATATATATATATATATATATAAACTTTATAATGGCTATGGGATTTGGGTTTGGATTTTGGTTTTACACACATACACATTGGATTGGAATTTTCCCTTTTACTTTTCTTCATCCTTTATCCTTTTAAAAATTGAAAAGGGTGTCTAATTATCGTTAGCGATCCGTAATCAGGTAGATATCGAGTCGTTAGTCTTTAATATAGATTTAGATAAGTGGGTTCTACAAAAAAAAAAGTGTGACACCTGAGTAAAAAGGAGGAACATGAATGAATTGAGATCACATTCGAATGCGAATGATCCTGAGAGTGATTAAAATTACTACTAATACGAATAAGTTGTATATTTCTGAGAAATATAAAGTCAAACGTTTTTTTTTTTTTTTTTTTTTAAGTTTCCGGTTGGATGAATTCTAGGAAATTTCTAGGAAACATGTGAGAAAGAACAAGACATGTTAGAATGGATTGTTGTCATCACTCTAAGTGACAAGAAGGTAATGTGATTGTGTCGTATGAGAAAGCTGGAGCAATGAGCCATTATATACGTGTGTGTAACAGTTGTCTATCGCTAGCAGATATTGTTCTTTGTGAGCTTTTCCTTTCGGGTTTTTCCTCAAAGTTTTAAAACGTGTCTATTAGGGAGAGGTTTACACACCCTTATAAGAAATGCTTCGTTTCACTCTTTAATCAACATTAACTCTAAATAAAATAAAGAAAGGGTGACCAAAGTTTGAATATAATATAAATTGGGTTTGGTTAGCAACCTTTATAGTTTCTTTTTGAACCGTCCACCCCTTTTTCTTACTTTTTGTCTAAATTATGGAACTCAACAAGCCAATGGAAAACCTTACTAGTTAGGCTTCAAAAAAAGTCAAATCTCAAAAATAAAAAAAACAAAACCCTAGTATGAATGTCTCTAACCTCGTATTTCGGACTAAGATTCGATACATAATTGACTTGATATCTCGTTTTTACATCACTTGTGAGATCCCACATCAGTTAGAGATGGGAACAGAGTATTCCTTATAAGAGCGTGAAAATTTCTCTCTAGTAGACACGTTTTAAAATCGTGAGGTTGATGAGGATATGCAATGGGTCAAAACGGACAATATCTACTAGCCGGTGGGCTTGGACTATTACATCACTTGTAACTTAGACGCATTATTGAATGTTCTAAGTTGTGTTTGAGAATAAAACTTGTCTCTACGAATCAACATTGACTTTGTTCTTTCTCACGTACTTGTTCTTAAAAAATTTAAGGTTAAATGACAAGTTTAGTTCGTGATATTTGAAGAAGTATTTAATAACTTTTCGAACTTAAAAAATATCAGGTAGGTTTTTTAGATATTAATATGAATTTTCGAGTAGGTCAAGAAACTATTTAACACAAAATTGAAAGTTTAAGCCAGATTTATTTAAATTCGTGGATCTACTGGATACAAAATTAAAAGTTTAACGATCTATTTGATAATTATAAAAGTTTAAGGGACAAAAAATCATGCAAACGTAAAAATTTAGAGACTAAACGTGTAATATATCTCGAATTTAAATAGGTTATAATATGGTCAAAGATGAACAAGAAATGGTCTCAATACCATTTGTTGGTTTTAATATTATTCAACCTTAAAATGAGCCCTTCGTTGACAAACTTTTCTTTCATTTAATTTAATATTTATAAACTTATATTCAACTCTTTCTACAATTATTACACTTAGGTTTGACNAAAAAAAAAAAAAAAAAAAAAAAAAAAAAAAAAGGTTAAATAAGTTTCAAAATTTTACTGATGGCTAATAGGTTCTTCCTCGATTATCGATTTTATCATGCTAACGACATGGAAAAACCAAGATATAACAAGAATTTTTAATTTAAGTTTTCCATACTGACTCGAACTTGAGATTGTGAAGAGTATCCCCAAACATCCTGCACTATATATGGTAACTGTCCAAGCCCATCACCAAGAGGTATTGTCCTCTTTGGGCTTTCTTTTTCGGACTTCTCCTCAAAATTTCTAAAACGTGTCTACTAGGGGGAGGTTTTCACTAGGGGTGTACATGGTCCGGGTTGGAGGATTTTTTTGACCCAACCCAAAAGTTCGGGTTGGTTGGATTGGTGACCTAACTCAACTCAAAACTTTTCCCAACCCAACCCTCTATTCTCGAGTTGGGTTGTCAATTTTTTTTTTTTAAGTTTTATTTATCTACCATTTTTTTTTTAAGTTTTATTTATCTACCATTTATAATTATTCAGATATAAATCTTAGATAAAATATATTAAGAGTTCACAAACAAACATAAATGAGNAAAAAAAAAAAAAAAAAAAAAAAATTAAAGAAAGAGTGAAAAATGTACCTATTAACCTAGTTTAACATTATTATTAATTTTTTTTAGAATTGGTTAGAGTAACAAAAATACATACAAAGATAATAAAATCTATTAGTTGAAGAGTATTGTATATAACAAAAATAAAAAGTATATAAAAATATTTTAATTAATAATGCTCATCCTAAACTATTAGAAAATACATCCTAAACTATTAGAAAAATAAAAACAACATTTTATTATATAATAAATAATATATTTTTAAAATAATAAAATAATATAAATAAAATAATAAAAACAGAAACTACTAAAAAAAAGAATTTAAAAATTCGTCCTAAATATTCTTGAACTGACCTCAGTACCAACAAACCCATTAATACAGAAAAATTCTTAATATATTTTATATATTTTATTTGGCTCGGGTCAATCCGGAGGTTTTGCCCATGAACCCGAAACCGAACCGATTTAGTTCGGGTTCAGAAAAATGAACCCAACCCTACTTGAAATGCTGATCCAACCCAACCCAACCCTTATAGTTCGGGTTGGGTTGATCCGGGTTGTCGGATTGCCGGATTGAATGTACACCCCTAGTTTTCACACTCTAATAAAAAATGTTCCGTTCCCCTCTCCAACAGATGTGAGATCTCACAATCTACCTCCCTTCGAAACCTAGAGGTTTCTACACTCTTATAAAGAACGTTTCGTTCTCTTCTCCAACCGATGTGGAATCTCACAATCCACCTCCTTTCGACGTGGGATCTCAACTAGCACTTGTTCCTCTCTCCAATCGACGCGGGATCTCACAATCCACTTCCTTCGAGATCTAGTGTCCTCGCTGGCACTAGTTCAATCCACCTCCTTTTGATGTGGGATCTCAACTAGCACTTGTTCCTCTCTCCAATCGACGTGGGATTTCACAATCCACTTCCTTCGAGGTCCAGTGTCCTCGCTGACACTAGTACAATCCATCTCATTTCAATGTGGGATCTCAACTAGTACTTGTTCCTCTCTCCAATCAACGTGAGATCTCACAATCCACTTCCTTCGAGGCCCAGTGTCCTCACTGGCACTAATTTCTCTCTGATCGATGTGAGATCTCAACTGGTACTCGTTCTTCTCTCCAATCGACATGAAATCTCACAATATATCACCTGAACACCCTAGTCTTACACAAACGCTATTAGAAAGTTGCCGAAGAGAGAAAGAGAGAAAGCAAAAAGGCTTTTCATTAATCATAGGGATCATCAACCAATACAATGATCACAACAACTGTTACAAATATTCACACCGTAACAAATCACTCAATCCACTCCAAAAAAATGGGAAACAAAAAGAAGAACTGCAAAAGAGAAGAAAGAAGATCAACAACAAACTAATAAACAACTCAACTCATCAATTCAAACCACAAACCACAAACCAAGGAATGAACTTTCCTATATATATTTCAAAATTATTGGTATTGGTAAGAGTTAAAATAATCCTAAACAATCCTTTATATTCTTCATATCTTTCGAGAAAACAAGCTATTGGAACTGTACAGTTTTCTCAATTCTAACCTTGCTCGGTCGACGTCGACGTCGCTCTCGTCCCCCTGGATGTAACACAACATTTCGTCAATATCAAAACGACACGGTACAAACAATAAAACCATCTTGGGATGGTAAAACTCACTTACTTCTTAATGGTTGGCTTCTTTGTACCATATCACCAGGCCATCCATCAACTTCTTAACCCGATTTTTCGGAGTTCTCGTAAAAGGGAAGCGATCTCTCGAACAAACTGAAGCCCCTCCTCTCCCCTTATGAGTGAATTGATCGTATGCTCAAGAATGTTCTTGTCGGCTTCGAGCACTTCCATCCTTTTGTTAAGCTTCGACACCTCGTTTCTTAGAAATGCGAAATCTTCCCTTTCGGTATTCGACGACGAATTCCTATCACTACGATCGAGTTCATTACTTTCTTTATCAAATGGAGGATTTGCAAGTGAGGGAAGACAATCGTCATTGTCATTGTCATCGTCATCGTCTTTGGCATGATCTTCCCCATTTTCGAGTTTAAGATCATCTGTCCCAAGATATTCACCATTGCTAAGATCCATCTTGACCCCATTGATTGAAAACAAATGGATCATATTCTCCAACTTCTTAAGGCATTGCAAGATGTTTATCTTTTCGTCCTCGAACTCTGACAATAAATTGTTAAACGTACCGCCTTCGCTTCCAACTTTCTCGTGGATATCGGGTTTACCTACAACCAGATTTCCATAACCAATCGTTCCAATCTGATTCGACTCTAAATGAACGACTCCGATATCTCTTTCCTTCACAGACATCTCGATTAGATTATCTATTGTATATGCATTAGGAAAATTAATCCGAAAAAATTCGAGTTCTGCTTCGAGATCTTGTATCTCCTTGTCCTTCTCTGTAATGAGATCATTCGCCTTCTGTAAGGCATCATCATCATACTCACTTTGTTCTTCCATCATCCTTAAACACTGCAATGCCTCCATGTGAAGATTAGCCTTCTCCTCTTGTAGTCTAGTAATCATAGCCATTGCTTGATTTGCAGCAATTGCAGATGCATTTCTTTCTTCCTCCAATTCCTTGTATAATGAAATCATAAGATTCTTATCATACTCGACCTGTCGTTTCAACCGATCAACCACGTTTTCGCCTTCGATTTCACTCACAATGCTTCCATCTAGAGAGTCTAAGCTCGACTCGTTTCTTTCAAGTGATATCCTTTTTTGTGGTATCTGCATCCCAACGATGTTTGAGACATCGTCCCCATTTATGGACAACCTTGGACTCATTTCCCGTGATTGGTCGTTCGTCCGATTAAACGAGAGTTGTGTCATGAGAAGCTTCAGATCGTCGCTAACTTTTGACGAATCCTTCTCAATCCATTGTTCTGAAAGCTTACCAGACAATTGTCTTCCTGCTCTAGCACCTACAGCTATCTTATAAGCATCACCAAGCTCCAATGTATTTGGTGCCATCTGAGCAGCGTCACTCGAAACAGGTTGAGTTTCGGTATCTTCTTCAGACGTTGCTTTTGTTGGCGATATTGGTGCCATCTGAGCAGCGTCACTCGAAACAGGTTGAGTTTCGGTATCTTCTTCAGACGTTGCTTTCGTTGGCGATATTGGTGCCATCTGAGCAGCGTCACTCGAAACAGGTTGAGTTTCGGTATCTTCTTCAGACGTTGCTTTCGTTGGCGATATTGGTGCCATCTGAGCAGCGTCACTCGAAACAGGTTGAGTTTCGGTATCTTCTTCAGACGTTGCTTTCGTTGGCGATATTGGTGCCATCTGAGCAGCGTCACTCGAAACAGGTTGAGTTTCGGTATCTTCTTCAGACGTTGCTTTCGTTGGCGATATTGGTGCCATCTGAGCAGCGTCACTCGAAACAGGTTGAGTTTCGGTATCTTCTTCAGACGTTGCTTTCGTTGGCGATATTTCCGCTTTCTCCGTTCCCCTGCTTTTCGTTTCGTGTTCTTCACTTCTAGTAACATCTACAATGATAAAAAACACATACATTAGTGATAATCACAAAGAACTTCATCTGGTTGCATTGGCCTAAAATCAACTAGACGGATTGGATGTAGCCTATACTCGTATTCGTAATCTTTGCATAATATGCATTACATAGCAATAAAGATCATATATCATCAATTTGCATCAGTGATATTGCCTAGTTATCCCGAGTCGATGCGAGTTCATGAAGCAAGCGAAATTATAGAACTAGAACTAGAACTAAGAGGGTAAAGAACTCACAGCTTTCTTCTACAGCTTCAACAGAAGTTACTATTGTGTTTGAAGAAGGAACCATATTGTCAAGGGAAAGGAGATCATTTGGTGAAGAGAAACCGTCATTAGCTTCGACGTGCTTTGGAGTCAATTCATCCAAACCGTGCCCGATCGAGACACCACGTTCTACATGAGGCAGTGCATCGTCGCCTAATAAGACCAATGGTTCAGGTGCCAAAGCTGGCTCGACTAACGTCGTCGAGGTTAAATTACTAGCCAGAGAATTGAAGTTAGCCTCCATATTATCATCTTGAAGGGAGAGATCATCCTTAGAATTGGCTGTTTCAACCACCAAAGTGCCTCCATTTCCATCAGATTCTGTGTCTGAAGTAATGTTCAGCTCTTTGTATTGAACATGAGGTAAAGGATTGCTTGGAGGCCCTTGGATATCTACCTTACAAGGAACAATCGAACTCGACAAGGGAACATCGAGATCCTCGGTTTTCAATTCGCTCGATCTGGTCTGGATTAACGTTTGAACAAACCCTCTTGGAACGTATGAATCCTCACAACACGACTCTTGGATATCTACCTTACAAGGAACAATAGAACTTGACAAGGGAACATCGAGATCCTCAGCCTTCAATTCACTCGATCTGGTCTGTATTAACGTTTGAACAAACCCTCTTGGGACGTATGACTCCTCACAACACGACCCTTGGATATCTACCTTACAAGGAACAATAGAACTCGACAAGGGAACATTGAGATCCTCAGCCTTCAATCCGCTCGATCTGGTCTGTATTAACGTTTGAACAAACCCTCTTGGGACGTACGACTCCTCACAACACGAACAATGTTTTTTATCCCCAAGCAAAGGGTCACTGTCAATACCAAAATGAGGATCCTCCCCCAGCTTACCAACCAATAATCTGTAAGTCTCAGAATTCAACTTATTGATCGTTGCAAATGAAAAGAGGCAGTTTTCACACATTTCATGAACATTCACAAGCTTGTTATGAGCGTGACAAAGAACCAAAGATGAAACCTCCAACTTATGTTTGCCACAAATCAATGTCCAAAGGTAACCCTTTTTCTCAGAGCCGAAAACATGATCGAGTCTCGAACATAGCAAGCACGGGATGTGCAGTTTCCATAACCGAGCACATTTTGTGATAAAAAATGAGAATATGGAGTGCAAAAACAGCATACAAATCAGTAGGCATTCAGAAACAGCGGATAACAAATAAGTTCTAAGACTTCCTCCAGTACAAGCTTCAACAGATAAAGTTCCCATTACAGCCAATGTCCCAACAAAACCAAGCTCATAGGATAAATGAATCCTCCAAAGTTGTCCAAAATGAAACTCAATCAAGCATCAACTGTGGGAAAACACAGAATTGTTAACAAAAAGTGCATAAAAAGAGAGAAAAACACCAAGATTATGAAGAAAACAACCCTCCTCTCATAAACACATTGAATCAGAGGCAGATTGGTTAAAAGTTCAAAGAATTAGAAGAACCAACCAAATGGAAAAGCTATTAAATCCTGATATGAGATCAACCAATTGAGTCAACCCAATTCATAAATTCACAATTCATCGAGTAATAACTACAAATACAGAAATCTCAGCCCAGACCCACTTCAGATTAGAGATAATCCGATCAAAAAGAAGCATAAAACAAATCATGAAACGAAAATTCACCAGATCAAAAAGCAGAGCCAAAATCAAGAAAGAAACGCATCAAAACAGAACATAAGAACTCAACGATCAGAACCCAAATAAGAAACCCATCAGCATAGCAGAATCATGAACAATAACAATAGAATCAGATTGACAGAACGAAGATTACCGATAAAAATTTCAAGAAATTGAGAGATGCAAAGATGATGGGGATCCCAATAGAGAGAAGAAAGTAAAGAACAAAACCCAGAAACAGTTTTATTTGTATAATCTGATTAAAAACAAAAGGCCCACCAAAAAGGTTGAACAATCCAACCAATCGGGGACGCAATAATTTACATTTTATTTTTGGGATTAAGAAAATGGAAGAGAAGGAAGGGGAAAGAAGTTGGAAATGGAAATGCACGCCGACCAGCCCAAAAAGTCGGCTGCAGATTAAAAGGGGAAAACCAAAAAAAAACGACGTCGATGGACCAAAACTTAATCCCACAGAGAAATGAAAAAGAAAAAGAAAAATACATTTTAAAATTTCAAGGAAGAACAGCAGAGAGAATCGTTGAAATTTTAGCCGCACTTGTTTTACGGTTTTCTTTTNTTTTTTTTTTTTTTTTTTTTTTTTTTTTTTTTTTTTTTTTTTTTTTTTTTTTTTTTATAAATGATTTCATATGAATATATATATATATATTATAGTTTCCTTAAACGAACACAACTGTCCACAATGGTATGATATTGTCCACTTTATTTATAAACCCATGATCATTCTCTAAATTAGCCGAGGTGGAACTTTCATCATCCAACACCTCCCCTCGAACAAAACACGCATCTCCTTAATCGAGGCTCGACTCCTGTAGAATCTTAGTCATTTTTTACTGTCTTCGTACCTTCGAGGAACCTTGACTTCTTTTTCTTTTTGGAGTCCTCTGTTCGACATTTGAGGATTTACCAATCTATTGGCACACTAAGTTTAGCGTATGACTCTGATACCATGTTAAACGAACACGACTCTCCACAATAGTATGATATTGTCCACTTTGAGCATAAGCTCTCATGACTTTGCTTTGGGCTTCTCCAAAATGCCTCGTACCAATGGAGATAGTATTATTTGTTTATAAACCTATAATCATTCCCTAAATTAGCGGGATGTGGGACTTTTACCATCCAACAGAAATCTCTAATTGACAGATGCGTTTTAGAATCGTGAGATTGACGACGATACGTAACGGGTCAACGCGGACAATATCTACTAGCGATGTACTTGAACTGTTATATCTTCTCACAATAAAGCTAGACAGTTTTCTCAAGAAAAATCTCATAAATCGATGGATAATAACATCTTATGTAAGTTTATTCGTGTTGAATTAAAAAAAAAAATGTCTTATTCGATTATATATGTTTTAATCGATTGAATTATATTTTAGTTATAATATAATAGTGACGTTGACGTCACCGTCCAATGAGCGTAAAGGTTTAGTTGTAAAGAGAATAGGGATTTGNTTTTGTGATAAAAAATGAGAATATGGAGTGCAAAAACAGCATACAAATCAGTAGGCATTCAGAAACAGCGGATAACAAATAAGTTCTAAGACTTCCTCCAGTACAAGCTTCAACAGATAAAGTTCCCATTACAGCCAATGTCCCAACAAAACCAAGCTCATAGGATAAATGAATCCTCCAAAGTTGTCCAAAATGAAACTCAATCAAGCATCAACTGTGGGAAAACACAGAATTGTTAACAAAAAGTGCATAAAAAGAGAGAAAAACACCAAGATTATGAAGAAAACAACCCTCCTCTCATAAACACATTGAATCAGAGGCAGATTGGTTAAAAGTTCAAAGAATTAGAAGAACCAACCAAATGGAAAAGCTATTAAATCCTGATATGAGATCAACCAATTGAGTCAACCCAATTCATAAATTCACAATTCATCGAGTAATAACTACAAATACAGAAATCTCAGCCCAGACCCACTTCAGATTAGAGATAATCCGATCAAAAAGAAGCATAAAACAAATCATGAAACGAAAATTCACCAGATCAAAAAGCAGAGCCAAAATCAAGAAAGAAACGCATCAAAACAGAACATAAGAACTCAACGATCAGAACCCAAATAAGAAACCCATCAGCATAGCAGAATCATGAACAATAACAATAGAATCAGATTGACAGAACGAAGATTACCGATAAAAATTTCAAGAAATTGAGAGATGCNTTGAGCATAAGCTCTCATGACTTTGCTTTGGGCTTCTCCAAAATGCCTCGTACCAATGGAGATAGTATTATTTGTTTATAAACCTATAATCATTCCCTAAATTAGCGGGATGTGGGACTTTTACCATCCAACAGAAATCTCTAATTGACAGATGCGTTTTAGAATCGTGAGATTGACGACGATACGTAACGGGTCAACGCGGACAATATCTACTAGCGATGTACTTGAACTGTTATATCTTCTCACAATAAAGCTAGACAGTTTTCTCAAGAAAAATCTCATAAATCGATGGATAATAACATCTTATGTAAGTTTATTCGTGTTGAATTAAAAAAAAAAATGTCTTATTCGATTATATATGTTTTAATCGATTGAATTATATTTTAGTTATAATATAATAGTGACGTTGACGTCACCGTCCAATGAGCGTAAAGGTTTAGTTGTAAAGAGAATAGGGATTTGTTTGGGTTAGAAGTTGCAGCCAATGAGAACGTCGGTGGGAATTAGTAAAGTGAAAAGCGGGTGAGTTAAGAATTGGAATTCAAACGTGGGCAGTCGTGGCCGCCCAGTCCCCTGGCTGCCCTAATGAGTTGACCGTTGAAAATGACTTTTTAAATCTTTTATTTAATGCCTCAAATAATATAATTCCTTTTACAGATTTTATCATTTTTTTTGTTTAATTAATTAAGAAATGCTACTTCACAAATAACAAAATAAATTAATTTTTTATAAATCAATTAAGATTAAAAAACTATATAGTAACTTCTCATTTGGTGTAAATATTATATATAAAGATTATATATCCTCGTATATTTCGATTTCTGAACGTGTAAATTAGTCTTACCCTATCTAAAATAGAGATGTCCTAAGGGGATTGGTTGATCGGAAAGCTCGAGTAAGAATAGGACATTCTATAAAAATCTTTTAGGACCTCCCGTAGGTGGTCCTAACATCCACGAGGATGTGGATCACTTTGGACAACTGCCCTTTCAAGATTTTAAGTACGAGGGCTCTAACTAGAAGAACTCTATTGAATCACGTCAAGAAGTACATAAATAATGTAGTTTTTTAAATGTCGGGAGATGAGTAGGGTGCGAGAAGGAGGCCCTGAGGCTAGGAAAGTCAATTCGGGTGTCTAGAGTTAGAGCTTAAAAGGTCCATAAAGTAGGCTATTATTGTTTGGCATAGGACATGAGACCGTGTCATCATACATAAATCAATTCTTTCAACTAAGCTAAAATTGGAGTCATTTACCTAGTTAGCCTGAGCTGAAGTTACTAATTTATACTCGATGCTAGTCGTAAACTATCTCTTGCAATCCAAATCAATCTATGTGGACCCACAACATAGGCTAGCCATAATGTTATGTCTACCAAATTTGGTCGAGAAAACATTTTCTTTAAAATAAGATCTAAATTTCACAACAGTATATTTTCTTTTATTTATATATTTTCATTATAATTTGGGCTATTACAAGATCGCTCTCATATACTCTCGGTTTATTCATGTACCCGCTCTCATATACACTCGTTAAGGAAAATAAGTAAACCAGTTGACCGCCAAAACCCCTAAGAAAAACACAGGTGAAATAAAGGAAATACAAGGCAGAACCCGAGCCTGACCTCCGAGCTTCGAGTGTTCATCCATAGCTACACTCGTCCCCATCATGAATGCAAACACCATAAACCACAGAGACAGCCCTGTTAAGAATGTCACCCATTTTCTCGGGTAAGTGAACCCGGCATCGACCCCGAACAACCCCGTAAAGAACGTAACGAACATGGATGCCGCCGCAAACCCAAAAGATAAAGCATCAAATGTCATATATAATCTAAATTGTTTTGCCCTTCGTAGTGTCGCTATACCGTTGTTGTTGTATCCACCCGGAACCTGAAACGCAGCGCTGAAGGTTACCGTTGCGATAATCGTCGCCACGACAAGATTGGCGTCCGACACTTGGCTCCATATATGGGATTTCTTCTGTTGTGTACTGGGTTTGTCAATGTTGTCTCCACTGGTTTCTTGTTCTGTGACATTTGGTTTTGGTTCGCCTGCTTCAAGCAACAAATTGGCTCTGGGTTTCCTGGCTAGCACTTGTTGCATGCCTCGTACAGCTCCATTGAACTCCAAGCGTGCTACGCTGAAAGACTGCATGCATGTTTTAGAGAAAGGGTTAGGAATGAGAAACAAACATGGAATTAAAAGTACCATCTTCGTAACGTTTAAATAGAATATAAGTTATCAACTGTAATGGTTCGAGCCCACAAGTTATCAATTGTAATAGTCCAAGTCCACTCGAGTCTCTTTGGCTTTTCCATCTAGAGCTTCCCCTCAAGGTTTTTAAAACGTATCGGTTGGCTTTTTGGGCTTTTCCTTTAGAGATCTCCGTGAAGGTTTTTAAAACGCGTCTGATACAGAGAAGTTTCCACACCCTTATAAAAGAGGTTTCGTTCTCCTCTTCAACCGATGTCAGATCTCACAATCCACCCCATTCAGGTCCAGCGTCCTCTCTCTCACTTGTTCCTGTCTCCGATTAATGTGGGACCTCACAAAATCTACTCATTTCTGGACTCATCCAGTCTACAATCGATGTGGGACCTCCACCAAGTCCACCCTTAAGGATTTGTTTATTTCTCTAATTAACGTGGGACCCCACCAAATCCACTCCCTTCGAGACTGATTCCTTTCTCCAATTATTGTGGGACCCCCACCAAATCCACCCGCCCTAGCGTTCTTATTGGCACATTGCCTTATGTCCACCTTCCTTCAGAACTCAGCCTCCTCACTAGCACATCGTCCCGTGTCTGGCTCTAATACCATTTGTAACAACCCAAACGTGATACTATTTGTAATAGCCCAAACACGCCACTCGGAGATATTGTCCTCTTTAGGGTTTTCTTTTCGGACTTCTTCTCAATATTTCTAAAGTACGTCTGTTACGGAGAGGTTTTCACACCCTTATAAATGTGTTTCATTCTCCTCTACGATAGAGCGATCTGAGATCTCACAATTATACAACAAAATATATTTCACAAATTTCTTTATATCTTAAATCAAATTTCATTATAGAAAGAAAAAAAAAATCTTCTTTACCTTGGGACGGGTTCAAACATGAATTTGAATTTAAATCGTACCTTTTGATACCAACTAAAGTTGAGACTGGATCGAACAATGTCATTGGTAGTGAAACCAGCCTTGTTCATAATCTTCTTATGAACTCTTGGATGGGAAGCTAACATCATGAGTGTAACAAAGTCACCAGAAATGGCAGCAACATGCAAGGGTGTGTTGCCATCAATGTCCTGTTGGTTCACAAGGTTCCGAAAGCTTGCCAAATCCAACATCTTTCGAACCGCGTAGGCCTGTCGGTTGGCGACAGCGAAATGAAGAGCTGTTCTGTCCCTCGAATCCGATAGCTCGCAGCTGTCAGGACAGAGCTTCGCGAAGGTTTTGAGGACGGCAACGCGGCCTTCTTTACCTGCTAAGTGCAGGGCCGACACGCCATTGTTGTCTTTTGTGTAAGCTAAGGATGGTTCGTGTTTTAGTATTAGCTCCACCACTTCCTCGGACCCGAGGTTGGCTGCATAGTGAAGAGGCAGCCATCCATGATTGTCTGGTTCTATTAGAATGTTTGGGAACTTGTTCAATAGCTCTTGAATAAGATCTGTAAATGTGAAAAAGAGTAAGAATGATTCGATTCGATTCTCTTATTTTGATTTTTTTGAACTAAAAGAATCCTGAATCGGGATCCTAATGCTTTTCGGACTTCCCCTCAAAGTTTTAAAACGTGTTTGTTAGGTAAATCTTTCCACACCCTTATAATATAAGGGTGTTTACCAACGTGGAATTGTGGGATCTCACAATCCATCCCTTCATTCACCCTTCCTTTAGGGACAGACTCCCACTAAATCCACCCCCTTTCAGAGTATAACGTCCTTACTGGCACACTGCCTCGTGTCTACCCCTTCAGGGAACAGCCTCCTCGCTGGCACATCGCTTGGTGTCTTCGGAGAATAACCTGTTATGGAAAGGTTTTCACACAGTTTTCCTCCCCAATTAATGTGGGACGGTAGAATCTCACAAAGTAGTGTTTTTCTAATTTTCAAATTTAAAATTTGAAATTCATGAGTGAAAACAGTGTTTTAAAGCAAAAAGAAAAGGCGAATATAAAATACCTTTTCGACCACGGTCTAGTTTATATGTGATTTTTCTTTCGCAATAAGGCAGCTCCATCAGTTTTGGGAGGAACTGGTTCGCATACAAGACTGGAAGAGCCAAATACACTCGAAATGGTGTCTCAATTAAACTCCGTGTATAACCTGTCAATCTCTAAATATTTATAAGTATCTAATAAATTTGAGCATAGTTATAAATAGTCGCCGTTCTTTCAATAGTTTTCAGATTATACAGATACAAATGGGAAATAAATTTATAATCTAATAATAATAAATACGAAAAAAAATTATTTAAAAGTTTCATTTAAAAAAAAATTGAGTAATTTTATGTTTAAATTAAAAAAAAATATTTTTTTGAATATTTGAAAAATAAATAAAATAAAATCTTACGTTTTAGAGTGCGAATGATAATGGCATGAAGCACATTGGCGCCGTCTCTTCCGCCGCACAAGCAATTCGAATTCACGTTCAGAATCTCCGACGCAACCTCCAAGTCATTCTTCTCCGCCGCCAGAAACAGCGGCGAATCTCCCGCTTTATTGGAGTACGCCGCCAGTTCCGGACAATTCTTCACCAGAAGCATCGCAACCCCACGGTGGCCGTTCCTCACGGCGTCGTGAAGCACCGTATCCTTCTCCAAATTCACCATTGTCACCAACTTCATATTCCGATCATCCGCCTCCAGATCACCACCACCACCACCACCATCACCACTCCGCTCCTTCATCACGCACTCAATCAGATGCTCAGCTACTTGCAAGCTCCCGAGCCTCGCCGCCAGATGCAGCGCCGTGTCGTCTTTCAAGTTGGTAGCGTATAGCATGGATGGCTGCCGCCGTGTGATTTCCTCAGCTATGTTCTTGTGGTTGAAGGCCGCGGCGAGGTGGAGGACGGTGTTGTTATGGACCGTCGTCTGGTGGAGAAGAGAAGGAACGACATCGATTAGAGAGACGAATTCCGTGTAATCTCCGGACGTAACACAATCATACAAATTCGAATCCATGGATTCAGAAACACAAAATTAATGATTTTTTGGAATCCATTGGCAATTTGGAGTTTGTCTCTTATAATAACTTTAATTTTAGACCAATGGGTTTCCTCCAAAGTTCCAAAGTTTGAATAATTGTCTTGTTTTTTTAGTCAAAATATGTCGGATTCCGACATTATAAATTTGATTGAAAGGTTAAGAGTTCGGATCATTATTCGGTTTGTTGTTTGAATGACCAGTGAATAAGAAATTTCTTCGACAAAAAAGTCGTTGAAATAAAACCATGCTTTACACTCATTTACGAGTAATTTCGTAGGTAAGTTTTTCAAGGAGTTATTAAACCCGATACTGTACTAATCCAAAAATACTTAATTTTCGAGTTTTTATTACTTAAAAAAACAAATTTAATTTGAAAAGAAACTTAGTTTAAACCTAAACCATACTCTAATAGATACAAGTAATATAGGTAGTTTCTGCATAAGATAAGGGATCGAACAGATGAGTAGATGCTACCCGATGTACTAACAACGTATAGCTTCATCCCTAGGTTATATTAACCGTCTTATACTAAACTCACAAGCATGGTTCAAAACTAAAATGCAAAATAGCTATTTACTTCGTCGATGGTCTCTTCTCGTCTTAGTGATTTTTGCTCTTTTTTAACCTTTTAGTTTCGTTTTTCACCCTATTCTCGATTTAAATTTCAACCATTGATTTAATTCAATTATATAAATATTTAATTTTTTATTCATAATTTGAAAATGAATTTAAAATTAATTTTAAGCCAAGAAATAAAAGAAAAAAAAAATGTGAACATAACCAAAATAATTATGGAAAACCAAATCTATAAAGCTAGAAATAAATGAAAACAAAATCTTTTTTTCGTCTGTTTAATTTAAATAAAAATTCTGAAAAAAAAAAAAACATTTTCCTCATTTAATAAATGATAAAATGGCCCCTCCTTTTTACAAAAACCATACGAATTCGTAGCAATAGAAACAACATCATAACGACAAAAGAGGTTATGTTTTGTTCCGTAATAGTATTTCTTTTAAAACGACACGAAATTTGAATTTTGAAAAGACGAAGATATCGTGTTTGAAACATAGAACAAGATTAAGTTACGTGAGAATGAAATTGAAATTTCTGAAACCCAACTCCCGAGATGTAATTTGTATCTTGAACGTGGAATTTTTCACTACCGAAAGATTAATTTAGAAGAATTAAAATTATAAATTTAGTTTCTAAATTAATGGAATAATTAATTTATAATATCAAGGGTAATTTTGTAATTTTACTTATTTATTTTAATATAATAGTAATTAAAGCTAATCTTTATAAAAAATTTCCAATATTGTTAGTCAAGTCTTTGTTCCCTCCCTTGTAGCTTTTGGAAATTAATAATTTTGAATTTGGAATGTGTTTACATTCCAAAACATACATTACTTTTTTTTTTTTATTATTATTATTATTTTTAGATTGGTAATGATTGATTAAATAACGTTAATTCGAACGACAATATATTTTATTTATATCATCATTCTCCCACTAGTAATATGTTCGTTCATGATACAACTCAAATGAAGCATCCAAAATGTATGTTCCGAGTTCAATTTCTCCCCATCTATCTTTGCTCAAATCGTAATTTCTGCTTTTCAATGTTGAAAATAGCGATGATCGTCCAAAAAAATCAATAACCCTAAAAACTTTAAAATCCCTAGATTTTGCTTCGTACCCAAGGCGTTCGTTAACGAACAATGAATGTCGGGATCACATGAAAGTCCAATGAGGAGAAGAATGGACGGTGGTAGTTTACGAAACTCTCTAGTTGTCAGGTTACAAAGGAAAATATCCCCACCACCGATGGTAACACAGACTAAGCTGAGAGAATGACCGTTGATTTCAAAATATTGGGAATGCTCATGGTATGAAAAATCTAGATCGATAACATAATTTCCTGCCCAAATCCAAGAGCGTCCCTGCACAAATCATAACTATATGGCTCACAAGGAGGTTCAGTGAGGGGAAGAATCAATGGCAGGAGTTTACGACACTCTCCAATTGTTAAATTACAGAGGAAAACATTCATACGACGCAAACTAAGCCGTGAGAATGACCATGAATTTCAAAATACCGAGAATGCTCATGGTATGGGACATTCACATCGACAACGGACACTAATGAATTGAAAGGAACGTCGAAGATAGAGAACATAATTTCCTGTTCTCCTGACTTGTTCGTGACAACACACGTAAGAAAAATGTGTTTGTGTTGAAGAGAATTTGAGAAATGCTTTGATACGAATTGAGGTTCATTGATAAGAGCGTACCGAAATTTGTGAACGGACTTCAATCGGAGTAGAATTTCCGGTAGGAGACGCGACAGAATCTCGATAGTGAGGAGATTCCCAAGAATCGCCGCCATTGGTGGAATTACGCCGTCTAAGTTTGTGAATGATATGATATTAACGCTCTGGGTGGAATGTATTGGGATTAAATAACTTATAAAANTATGATATTAATTTATTTTAAATAATATAATTAATTATTTATAATCATTTAATAATTTATTGGGACTAATTTTAGTATATCATTCATTAATATAGAAAATTCAAATTAAAAATATAATTAATTAGCAACTTAGCATAACATATCATTCATAGAGTTTACGAGACATGCATCATCATACATAACTCATACTATTATTTCCTCCCATTACAGATACCAAACTTTTTGTCACAAAGGTAGCTTGACATCTTCTTGGAATGCCTTGGCCTTTCAATGGAATCACGCTCATCAGTTGAGTTTTAATATTGTACAAAATCACTTGTCCTTCGTTATCCTCCATTAAAACTTCATCCGAGCTCACAAACAACAATGGTTTATGAATTCCTGAAATCGGGCCAATTGTCAAGAGGTTTGACCACGAAATAACACCACATTCATCCTTTTTCATCTCCCAAATATCGAACGTTTTTTCATTATTCACTTCACACTCATGACCAAAGACAACAATGGATCCATTTAAAACCCCTAAATTCTTGTAATTCTCCCTATTGAAACTCTCTGGCAACGAAATTTTGCCAAAAAGCTCATCGCTCATGTCAAATGACAGTATATTTTCACCTTCTCTCCCATCTCGCTCCCACCAATAATATGTTCCCTCATGATACAAATCAAATCGAGGCATCAAACTTGAATATTCACAAATTGGGAGTTCAATTTCTCTCCATCTATCTTTGCTCAAATCGTAAATTTCTGCTCTAAAATAAAGAAAATGGATAGCATCGTTAAAAAAATACACAACCCTAACAACTTTAAAATCTCTAGATTTCGCATCGTACCCAAATCCAATGGAGTTCGTTAATGAACGAAGAGTGTCAGGATTAGAGGAAGGTCTAGTGGTAAGAAGAATGGACGGCGGTAGTTTACGAAACTCTCTAGTTGCCGGATTACATAGGAAAATATCCACACCACAACTGGCGAAACAGATTAAGCCGTGAGAATGACCGTTGATTTCATAATACTGGGAATACTCATCGTATGGAAAATCTAGATCGATAACCGACATAGATGAATTGATGGGAAAGTTGAGAATAGAGAGCATAATTTCCTCTTCTCCAGCATTGTTCGTCACTACACGCTTGAGCAAAATGCATTTGTGTTCAAGAGAATTTGATAAATGTTTTGATACGAATTGAGGGTCGTTGATTAGGGCGTACCAGGACTTCTGAACGGATTTAAATCGGAGGAGAGTCTCCGGTGGAAGATGCCACAGAATCTCCATCGTCAATTCGAGATTATTTCCGACAATCTCGGCCGCCATTAGAAAAAAGGTCTTGAGGAGAGAGAAAAAAAGATGATGGGTTTGGAATGAAATGTGATATTAAAGCCGTGGTCGCGGTTAATTAGGTAAGGAATCTGATATCAAGGCTGTCGTCTTGGTTTAGCGGAGAGTAGCGTAGACAAACATATCATTTATATTATTATTTTTTCTTTTAAAATTAAAAAATATAATACTTATTAAAATTCCCAAAATTAAACAAAAAAAACAAAATTCTAATTTTGAATGATACAAAATTAGAAGTGTAGGGACTAAATTTGTAATTTTACTTAAAAATGAACTCGTTTAACAAACTCGTTTAACATTAAACAGAGAAAAGCAAGACATTAACAACACTTTAAACCTGATAAGCGCCAACAATGCTGGATTTTGTAAAGTTAGAAATCCTTCTAGAATCCTTGCAAAACGTTCACAGAGAAAGCTAACTTAACGGATTGATTCCAACCAAGAGCTAGTTAGAAGATGAATAACTCTTAGATTGAACTTGGAATCTATGATGATCACTCTTAGATATCAAGACGACTCACTCCAGAACTTGGAATCGGATATGAATATTTAAAACTCAAGTTTGTTTATACATAAATCCGTTTTTATTTTATTTTTTATTGTTTTATTAAAAAATTATTATAATTGTATAAGATTTATAAATATATCACATTTAATATAATTTATTCCACCTTATACAATATATGAGATAAGGTTGAGGTTACAAAAGAGGGATGACTTAGACGATCAAAGATAAAGAAACTAAACTAATCTGGATGATCGTTCAATTGAAAGTTTTGTTTATGAATCTGTATTTTGTTTTACATTAAAGAAATAAATCATAAAAAAATAAAAAATAAAAATTGAAAGCAAACTTTATTTATATTTATATATTTAGACACATGGTATTAAGATATTTAATCCCAATTTAAATAATTAGTCACATGTTTTAAAAAATATATTTATAAATCATAAAATTGGTTT
>NC_036648.1:8440766-8450766 GCF_002806865.2 Cucurbita pepo subsp. pepo | reverse complement strand
TAATTATATTTATTTTTATTATTTTAGAGGACTTTTTTAACAATAGTATATAAATTATGTGCCGAGTTTTAGGAACGAAATTATGTGCGGGTTTTAGGAACGGTTAATTCACATCCACACTTGTGTAACCTTTTCATTTGTCACGTCATTTTCCATGTTTAATATGAAAATACTGATAAATTTTACATTTTTATCTTATAATTATTTTCCATTTTTTATAAATTTCATAAATATTTTTGATAAATAGTTGATCTATATTATTAATTATTGAAAAATATTTAATAAATAAATGTTTTGAAAAAAAAACACTAAATTTTTGTTTCAAAGTTCATATTAATTTTAAATCTCGGTTAAAATCCCTCTCATTAATTAATAATAAAATAAAATTATAAATTTAATAATTATAAGAAAATAAATTATAAATTTAATTCTTGATTTCAAAATAAATGCAGAGAATAATTTAAAAAAAGAAAATAACCAACTTAATTCTCATCATAATAACAGCGGAATGGAAACATAAAAAGAAAGGCAAGTAAATGGGTACATAATATCTCTTTTTAAAACAGGAGGGCAATGAAAACTAGTAGACACCAACAACAACCTTCCAATGCACGCCTTGTACACAAGTGTAAAGAGTTTACGAGGCATGCATCATCGTACATAACTCATACTATTATTTCCTCCCATCACAGATATCAAATTCTTTGTCACAAAGGTAGCTTCTTGACATCTTCTTAGAATGCCTTGGCCTTTCAATGGAATCACGTTCATCAGTTGAGTTTTAATATTGTACAAAACCACTTGCGCTTCGTTATCCTCCATTAAAACTTCATCCGAGCTCACAAACAACAACGGTTTACGAATTCCTAAAATCGGGCCAATTGTCAAGAGGTTTGACCACGAAATAACACCGCATTCATCCTTTTTCATCTCCCAAATATAGAACGTATTTTCATCATTCACTTCACACTCATGATCAAAGACAACAATGGATCCATTTAAAACCCCTAAAATCTTGCAATTCTCCCTATTCAAATTCTTCGTATTGAAACTCTCTGGCAAGGAAATTTTGCCAAAAATCTCCTCGCTCATGTCAAATGACAGTATATTTTTACCATTTCGCTCCCACCAATAATATACTCCCTCATGATACAAATCAAATTCAGGCGTATAACTTGAATATCCATAACTTGGGAATTCAATTTCTCTCCATCTATCTTTGCTCAAATGGTAAATTTCTGCTTTATAATAAAGAAAATGCCTAGCATCGTTAAAAAAATACACAACCCTAAGAACTTTGAAATCCCTAGATTTCGCATCGTACCCAAATCCAATGGAGTTCCTTGCTGAACGATGAGTGTCAGGATTATTGGAAGGTCTAGTGGTAAGAAGAATGGACGGCGGTAGTTTACGAAACTCTCTAGTTGCCGGATTACATAGGAGAATATCAAAACTACCACAGGCGAAACAGATTAAGCCGTGAGAATGACCGTTGATTTTATAAAACCGGGAATACTCATCGTATGGAATATCTAGATCGATAACAGACATAGATGAATTGAAGGGAAAGTTGAGGATAGAGAGCATAATTTCCTCTTCTCCAGCATTGTTCGTCACTACACGCTTGAGCAAAATGCATTTGTGTTCAAGAGAATTTGATAAATTTTTTGATACGAATTGAGGGTCGTTGATTAGGGCGTACCAGGACTTCTGGACGGATTTAAATCGGAGGAGAGTCTCCGGTGGAAGATGCGACAGAATCTCCATCGCCATTTCGAGATTATTTCCGACAATCTCGGCCGCCATTAGAAAAGAGGTCTTGAGGAGAGAGAGAAAAAACAGATGCAAATTAGGGTTTGGAATGAAATGTGATATTAAGGCGGTCGTAGTGGTTAATTAGGTAAGGAATCTGATATCAAGGCTGTCGTAGTGGTTAATTAGGTAAGGAATCTGATATCAAGGCTGTCGTAGTGGTTAATTAGGTAAGGAATCTGATATCAAGGCTGTCGTAGTGGTTAATTAGGTAAGGAATCTGATATCAAGGCTGTCGTAGTGGTTAATTAGGTAAAGAATCTGATATAAAAGTTGTGTTCGTGGTTTGATAACAAAATTGGAACTCTCGGTTCATAAGTCCAAAAGCATGTATGATCTATTAGCTATTCTAAATATGACCGTACTCGATCACTACTACCAATTTGTTAGGGGGAATACATAGAAACCGCATAAAAAAAACGAGGTATGAAATGTAAGGTTAATACCCATAGTAGAGACTAGAAGTATGAAAGTTTTAGTGTTAATTTAATTAGCCTCAATTGCCTTCTTGTTTTTGCATCCTTTTGTTGCTCCTTTTGTTTCTCCTGGCTAGTTCATGAGGCATATGTTGCCAAGTTGATAGTAGCATTTGTCTTTGTATTTTAGAAGTTATTATATGTTTTATGGCCCAATTCACTAGACATAGCCTATACCTCGATAGGTCATTATGAGATTTATGTGAAAATGACGCATATATTTTTTTAATTCATATATATATTAAAGATGATAAAAACTTGAGCTTTGCATTCGAGAAGTTGTTCGGCCATAACCCATGAATAGTAAACGTGTTTTGAGGCGGTTGACCTTTACAAGTAACATCAATCCCGCTGCAAAAAGTTGTTGGCTATTGTTGGACCATTTGAAAGTATTCGAACTCATAGCTTGCCGTAGGGGTGTACATTCAACCCAGAAATCCGACAACCCGGACCAACCCAACCCGAACTATAAGGGTTGGGTTGGGTTGGACTAGAATTTCGGGTAGGGTTGGGTTCATTTTTCTGAACCCGAACTGAATCGGTTCGGTTCCAGGTTCATGGGCAAAACGCTCGGGTTGACCCGAGCCAAATAAAATATATATAAGTATTAGAAATATTTTTTTATATTAATGGGTTTGCGAGAGTGGTACTGAGGTTAGTCCATGAGTATTTACGCCCGAGATCGACTCCAGGTTTAACCAATTCTAAAAAATGTCGGTTTGATTTATGTTTGATTATATCCGAATTAATTATAGATTGTGGATAAATAAAACTTAAAAAAAAAATAATAATTTGACAACCCAACTCGGACCCAACCCGAAAATAGAGGGTTGGGTTGGGTTGGGTTGGGTCAAAAAAATCCCCCAACCCGACCCAATCCGGACCATGTACACCCATAGCTTGCCCTTAGCATCAAGTTGAACACCAACAACAACATAATCTAAAAATAAAATTTGACAACCCAACTCGGACCCAACCCGAAAATAGAGGGTTGGGTTGGGTTGGGTTGCCAATCCAACCAACCCGAACTTTTGGGTTGGGTCAAAAAAATCCCCCAACCCGACCCAATCCGGACCATGTACACCCATAACTTGCCGTTAGCATCAAATTGAACAGCAACAACAACATAATCATAGACATCTTTTTTTTGTGTGTGAATATCAAAGGGAGNCCCATAGCTTGCCCTTAGCATCAAGTTGAACACCAACAACAACATAATCTAAAAATAAAATTTGACAACCCAACTCGGACCCAACCCGAAAATAGAGGGTTGGGTTGGGTTGGGTTGCCAATCCAACCAACCCGAACTTTTGGGTTGGGTCAAAAAAATCCCCCAACCCGACCCAATCCGGACCATGTACACCCATAACTTGCCGTTAGCATCAAATTGAACAGCAACAACAACATAATCATAGACATCTTTTTTTTGTGTGTGAATATCAAAGGGAGGAAAAGAGATTTGTGTTCGAGAAATACTTTGTTGCTATTTATACTATCAAATGAGGAAAAGAGATTTGTGCTGGAGAAATACTTTGTTGCTATTTATACTATCAAATATACATTTTTTTTTAATAATTTTGGCACCGTAATTTGTACCAAAAATTTTCCCACCAAAACTCTAAAAATGGTTTAAATTGTGCACACAAAATATCTAAACCCTATCAAAGTTTCTCCACTTTAAATCAATATATTAAAAAATAATAATAATAAATAAATCTTTAATCTAGAACCATCGAAGCTCATAGGCTTCCGATCAAAACTCATGGGCTTTTGATGCCTTGGAATTCCAATCAAAAGCCCATGGGCCTTTTGATGTCTGGACCAATTCTTTTACTGAATTGGGCTTTCAGGCCTAGACCATAAGTCTGTCTTAAGGCCTGGTGGATTATTATTGGATTGGGCCGTGGAGGATTATTATTGTATTGGGCTGTCGACCGATTCGTGGGCTGGTGGATTATTATGAAGCCCATCTATTAAAAAGTTCCGATAATTCATTTATGGTATTTTATATAAAATTAATATAAGTATTTAGAAATTGTAATTTAAAAAAAAAAAAGAGAGAATAAAATATATTTTTTTTAATTTAATTTATATGAAAAATAAATTGGAATTCTATTAGAAACTAATTATTTTATGTATTTAGAATTTTTTTTTTTTTTACAAAATAAAGTTAAATCTTCACTTCCATATTTATACTTAAATCGTTAAATTTTAAATTTCAAAATTGGAAGATTTAATTCTATTTAAAATTTTAGTTTTATTTAAATTTTAATTTGAAGATTTAGTTTTATTTCTCAACTTAATTTAAATTTTAATGGGAAGATTTAGTTTTATTTCCCTTTTATCATCAATTCCTCCCCACATATAATCAAGCACAACTATCTATCCATTTAAAATTTCCCTTTTATCATCAATCTCATTGCTCATGTTAAATCGTAAATTTCTGCTTTTCAAACCGGATATCCACGACCGAGTCCAACAATATCCACAACTCATTTCTGCTTTTCGAACCGGATATACACGACGGAGTCCAACAATATCCACAACTCTAACCACTTTAAAATCCCTGGAATTTGCATCGTACCCAAATCTGACGGCTTGCATTATCAACTCGTAACAAATAGGACGGGGAGAGGCATCAGTGATGGTACAAACGGGAAAAATGGACGGTGGGAGTTTACGAAACTCTCTAGTTGCTGGGTTACAAAGGAAAACATTCGAAACATTCATAACATCGGCGACGCAGACCATACAGTGAGAATGGCCATGAATTTCAAAATATTGAGAATATTGATAGTCTGATAAATCTATATCCAGAACGAACAGGTATGGATCAAGAGAAAAATTGAGAATGGAGAACTTACTTTTATCTTTATCATAGTCTATCTCCACAATCCGCTTGAGAAATATGTGATTGTATTGAGGAGAATTCGAAAAATGCTTTAATATGAATTTAGGATCGTTGATTAGAGCATACCAAGATTTGTGAACGGACTTGAAACCGAGCAGAGTCTCGGGCGGAAGCCAAGATAGAATCTCCATGGTCACTTGCATGTTTCGGAGAATAGCCGCCATGAGAGCAAGGGTGTGAAGAGAAAAATAAAGTAAAGGATCATCCAGGGTGTCAGCGGGAGATGTGTCAGCGGGAGATGCAACGAAAAAAAATCAGATATAAAATGTAACATTTATACCTTAAAGACTACCGACTATGAGAAATTTTATGCTTAGATGAAATAGAAATGGTGTTAATTAAATTTATTTTACCAATTTTATTAGCAATAATTTTATGGTTAAATCTTAAATTTTAAAATTTGAAGATTTAATTCTATTTCTCCAATCTTACTCAAATTTAATTTGAAATTTTAGTTTTATTTCTATTTTCTGGAATTTAATTTGGAAAATGAACTAACCTTTAAATCCCATTCCAAAAATGTCTAAAATTATGTTTAAAAAATTTTAAAATAATTACTCTTATCTATTTAATATTTATTTATTGTTCTAGATTCCACGTGTTTTAACCACAATCTTACAATCATCTGCGCCCAACTTAGATTATATATCTAATTCATATCGTATCGAAGAACTTAGTTTATATACCTAATTCGTAAAGTATCAAATTCATACTAAAGAACTTAGGTTATATGTCAATGCACGGTTCATCGAACAAACTTAAAATCTACTGTTCATACCATTATTTTCTAAGTTTAGGTTAGTTCCATTTTTTTTTTAACAACGATTAATCAAAATCGCAAATTTACAACGCTCAAACAATGTCATAAGCTTATTAAAAACAAGAAATTTTCATTGTATCGTAATAAAGTTAGAAGTCAGTAAAATAATGTGGCAGAAAATAAATAATACGAAATTAAATAAAACAAAAAAGATAACGTTGGAGTATTTTATGAAATAATTAGTAACTCCATTATTTGGATTAGGAAATGCTAATCATTGTGAAACCAATCCTTTCATAAAAATATTTTTACGGCTATATTCAGGTGTTAAGTATGGCTATATTCAGGTGTTAAGTATGTCGTGAGACAGTTTGGTATGCATCAGATATCTTTAAATTTTCATAAATATACTTTAAAAAAATATATGAAAAATGTTTGTATAGACCAATGTGAATACATGCAACACTGAATATGAGTATGTATAAAAACCCGAGTAGGAATATAGCCTAAAATGTTTTTACGGACCATGTGAATACACTCCAATTCAATAGAACCCATATGAATTTAGATTGGTCCGGCATCAAAAGCCCATATGAACTTTTTTTTTTTTTTTTTTTTTTTTTTTAATTCATGTTTTAAAGGAATAAAACTATTGTAAAAAAAAACTTATAGTATAAATAACGACTCTAACAATGATGAAATTATGTTCTCCATTCTCAACTTTTCTCCCGGATGTGTCGTGGATATTATGAATGTTATGAATGTTTTCTTTTGTAACCCAGCAACTAGAGAGTTTCATAAACTCCCACCGTCCGTTTTTCCGGTTTGTACCATCACTATTACCTCTCTCCATCCAGATGGTTACGATTTGATGATGAGCGCCATCGAATTTGGGTACGATGCGAATTCTGGGGATTTCAAAGTGGATAATCCAATCCATCCATATCATAATATAAAGTAGTTTTGATTCCATTATAATGATAGAATCTTACAATGAGCGACAAACAAAAGCAGTAGAAACCTAAATCCTATAAATCCTACCAAACAAACCAATCTGGACAATTTCCTGGGGCATATGTACAATCTATCAAATTTGTACTATTTTCTTCGAAACAAATAACAATTTCATACAATTGGTCCTCATTTGATTGGCTGTTGACATTGCAACGAAGGCTTGGGACCGCTCCTATTGCATTCTTAAGTACGTTTTCCATGTAAGTATATTGACGGAACGTTGTGCTCGGACTGAGTCCAGCCGCATTCAACATGCCCAGGAGATCATAATTCAAGTACATGCGTATAGTTGTATGTAAATATTGATTAGGGTTGAGTGGGGGATTTGAACACCTACCATGTTTTCTCCATTCGTATCTCCAAAAATCGAAGTCATTACCACATTTCAAGTTTGGCCAATATTTTTTAAGTTTGGTTGAAAGTCGATGAGGAAGCTACATTTTTAAACTACCATTATTTTTCACGAATATTTGAACTAATTATGAAAAAAATATATATATTAAAGAGGATAAAAACCTTATTTTGTTGTAAATCTCCTCCCGAACAGATGAGCTTTGCATTCGAGAAGTTGCTTGGCCATAACCCATGAATAGTAAACTTGTTTTGAGGTGGTTGAACTTTACAAGTAACACCAATCCCGCTGCAAAAAGTTGGTGGCCATTGTTGGACCATTTGAAAGTATTCGAACTCATAGCTTGCGGTTAGCATCAAGTTGAACAGCAACAACAACATAATCATAGACATTTTTTTTTGTGTGTGAATATCAAAAGAAGAAGAAGAAATTTGTGTTCGAGAATCCTCTGTCGATATTTATACTATCAAATATACATTTTTTTTTTTTTAATAATTTTGGCACACCTATGGTAATTTGTACCAAAAATTTTCCTACCAAAACTCTAAAAATGGTTTTAAATTGTGCACACAAAATATCATCCTACCAAAGTTTCTCCACTTTAAATCAATATATTTANAAAAAAAAAAAAAAAAAAAAAAAAAAAAAAAAATCTTTAATCTAGAACCATTGAAGCTCATAGGCTTCCGATCAAAACTCATGGGCTTTTGATGCCTTGGAATTCCAATCAAAGCTCATGGGCCTCCAATCAAAGCCCATGGGCCTTTGATGTCTGGACCAATTCTATTTACTGAATTGGGCTGGAATTCCAATCAAAGCTCATGGGCCTCCAATCAAAAGCCTATGGGCCTTGATGTCTGGACCAATTCTATTTACTGAATTGGGCTGGAATTCCAATCAAAGCTCATGGGCCTCCAATCAAAAGCCTATGGGCCTTGATGTCTGGACCAATTCTATTTACTGAATTGGGCTGGAATTCCAATCAAAGCTCATGGGCCTCCAATCAAAAGCCTATGGCCTTTGATGTCTGGACCAATTCTATTTACTGAATTGGGCTGGAATTCCAATCAAAGCTCATGGGCCTCCAATCAAAAGCCTATGGGCCTTGATGTCTGGACCAATTCTATTTACTGAATTGAGCTGGAATTCCAATCAAAGCTCATGGGCCTCCAATCAAAAGCCCATGGGCCTTGATGTCTGGACCAATTCTATTTACTGAATTGGGCTGGAATTCCAATCAAAGCTCATGGGCCTCCAATCAAAAGCCTATGGGCCTTGATGTCTGGACCAATTCTATTTACTGAATTGGGCTGGAATTCCAATCAAAGCTCATGGGCCTCCAATCAAAAGCCCATGGGACTTTTGATGTCTGGACCAATTCTATTACTGAATTGGGCTGGAATTCCAATCAAAGCTCATGGGCCTCCGATCAAAAGCCCATGGGCCTTTTGATGTCTGGACCAATTCTTTTACTGAATTGGGCTTTCAGGCCTAGACCATAGGTCTGTCTTCAGGCCTGGTGGATTATTATTGGATTGGGCGGTGGAGGATTATTATTGTATTGGGCTGTCGACCAATTCGTGGGCTGGTGGATTATTGTGAAGCCCATCTATTAAAAAGTTCCGATAATTCATTTATTGTATTTTATATAAAACTAATATAATTCTTTAGAAATTGTAATTAAAAAAAGAGAATATTTTTTTTTTTAATTTAATTTATATGAAAAATAAATTGGAATTCTATTAGAAACTAATATTTTGTTTATGTAGTTAGAATTATATATATATATATTACAAAATAAAGTTAAATATTCAAATTCTATATTTATAGTTAAATTGTTAAATTTTAAATTTCAAACTTAATTTTTTTAATTTGAAGATTTAGTTGGAATCTTACTAACAAACCTTCAAACCCATTTCAAAAAAATGATCAAAAATATTTTTCTACTACATGTATTCGCTGCGTCGCTTGACGCCAACTTTAAAATAATTATCGCTCTGACACCAACTTTAAAATAATTTAATTATCGCTCGATGCCACTAAAATAAACTTTAAAATACACATCTTAGATTTCATAAATTAATGGTTTGCAACATATCTTTGTTTCCTTTAACCAAACTAAAAATTCCCTATTCACGGAACAAACTAAAAATTCCCTATTCACGGAACAAACTAAAAATTCCCTATTCACGGAACAAACTAAAAATTCCCTATTCACGGAACAAACTAAAAATTCCCTATTCACGGAACAAACTAAAAATTCCCTATTCACGGAACAAACTAAAAATTCCCTATTCACGGAACAAACTAAAAATTCCCTATTCACGGAACAAACTAAAAATTCCCTATTCACGGAACAAACTAAAAATTCCCTATTCACGGAACAAACTAAAAATTCCCTATTCACGGAACAAACTAAAAATTCCCTATTCACGGAACAAACTAAAAATTCCCTATTCACGGAACAAACTAAAAATTCCCTATTCACGGAACAAACTAAAAATTCCCTATTCACGGAACAAACTAAAAATTCCCTATTCACGGAACAAACTAAAAATTCCCTATTCACGGAACAAACTAAAAATTCCCTATTCACGGAACAAACTAAAAATTCCCTATTCACGGAACAAACTAAAAATTCCCTATTCACGGAACAAACTAAAAATTCCCTATTC